>NW_028277035.1:26514545-26817575 GCF_059951505.1 Python bivittatus
TTGGGTTCTTTCAGGTGGGGATTAAATGAAGAGTTGTTACAGAAAGATGAAATTGTTGAGGATTATAAAAAGAAATTAAAATAATTAAAAATAATAATTTAAATAAAGGTACTGATTTCAGAATGTTCTGAAGATGTAAGTAAAGCCTTTATTAGAAGTTATCTGATACAATATAATTCTGAATGTAAGAAGACAAGGCAAGAGAAAATGCAAAATATTTTGGATGAAACAAAAAGAAAAGAAGAAGAATGAAGGAACTCTCCAGGGAATACAAGTATCTCCCAACAGGTTAAGATTTACAGCAAGTTATCTATGTTAACAACAGGAGAAATGGAAATAAAATTGAATTATGCAAAGCAAAGAAATTTTGAATTTGTGAATAAACCAGGTAAATGGCTTATAAATTATGAAGAGAAAGAGAAAAGAAAATGATATTGAAACTACAAGAGGGAGATCCTATATTAATGGATAATGTGGGCATACAAAAAACATTTTATCAATATTATTCTAATTTGTATAAAGGACATGATATTGCATTGGAGAAAATAGATGAATACCTTAGAAAATAAAATATGCCGAGAATTACAGAGGAACAAAGATAAATTACGAATGGACCTATAACAATAAGGGAAGTTTCAGAAGCAATTAAAAAGAGTAAACCAGGAAAGGTGCCTGGACCAGATGGTCTACTGAGTTTGTATTATAAGTGCTTTGAGGATGAATTTTTACAACCTTTACAAAATACGATGAGTTCTATTCTACAGGGAGGAAAGATGCCAGAGACTTGGAAAGAGGCTAATAAGCACTAATACCTAAAGAGGGACAAGATTTGACTTCAGTAAGAAATTACAGACAAAGATCATTATTGAATAATGACTATGAGTTGTTTACAAATGATTTTAGCTGAAAGACTGAAAATAATTTGCAAGAATTTATTCATGAGGACCAGTGTGGGTTTTTACCTAAAAGACAGTTGAAGGATAGTGTTAGAACTGTGTTGGATATTTTGGAATATTTGGAACAACACAATGAAAAACAAGTCACATTGATATTTTTAGATGCAGAGAATGCTTTTGATAATTTGAACTGGACTTTTCTGTTTGAAGTTTTGGAAGATATGAATTTTGGAAAGAATTTTATAACATGGGTGAAATTGACTTATATCTTTCAGACAGCACAAATAATCATTAATGGAGACTTAACCAAACCATGTGAGATACAAAAAAGAACAAGACAAGGTTGCCCACTGTCTCCTCCTTTGTTTATTTTAGTTCCTGAAACATTGAACAGAGATATACTGTAAGACAAGATGAGAGGATTGTGGGCATAAAGATTAAAAAAAGTCATACAAGTTAAGAGCTTTTGCGGATGATTTGGGTTTGGTAGAATCTTTAAAGGGAATTGAACTTTTATTGAGTAAATTAAAGGAATTTAGGGCATTAGCAGGTTTCAAAATTAACAAACAGAAGACAAAATTGTTAACAAAAAATATGAAGATACAAGATCAAACAGAACTGATGAATAAAATGGGTTTAAGATTGAGAAGAAGGTAAAATACTTGGGTATTACCATGACAAATATGAATTGTATGTTATTTGAAAATAAGACATGGAATGAATTTAAAAGAGAGATGTCAAGATGGGACAAATTACAATTGTTATTATTGGGTAGAATTTCTGTGATTAAGATGAATGTCTTACCTAGAATGTTATTTTTGTTTCAGACAATACCTGCTTTGATGACTGATGTACCATTTCAACATTGGCCGAAGGATATATCTAACTTTGTAAGGCAAAGAGAAAAAAAAAACATGAGTTAAACATAAGGTACTACAAGATGAGAAGGAAAAAGGAGGATTGGGCTTACGAGATTTGAAATTATATTTTGCTGCCTGCTGTTTAGTTTGAATGAAAGTGGGTATTGTTAAGAAATATAAGGTTATTGGACTTAGAAGGTCATGATCTGAGATTTGGGTGGCGTGGATATCTATGGTATAACAAAGCTAAGGTGAATGCAGATTTTAAAAATCAATATGTCATGAGGGCTATTCTTAGAGTATGGAATAAATATAAATTTAGGTTCTGCCTGAAAACACCTTTGTGGCTTTCAGCACAAGAAGCATTTTATAGATGAGAAATGATAAGTAAGCATAAATGGTTAACTTACTGTGATGTATTAGAATTTTCTCAAGGGGATTGTAAAATAAAATCTAGAGAAGATTTAACAATAGAAAGATATCCTTGTCAATAGTGTTCTTATGTACAATTGTTAGAAAGATTTACAGTGGATAAAATATTTTTTGGTTTTGAACAATGTAAGATTCAATTTCAGACAGAATCATGTACTAATGATGAAGATGCTATTGCTAAAATGTATAAACTTTTGTTGAAATATGAGACAGAAGAAGAAGAAGCAAAAGAATGTATGATAAAATGGGATAAAAACTTTGGTTATAATATATAAGTGGAACAATGGGAAAATATGTGGCTGAAAGGATTGAAATTTACATTGTGTTTGAGCCTTAAAGAGAACATTTATAAAATGATGTATCATTGGTATTTGTCACCAGAGAAGTTGTCCAGAATGTATAAAGGTACTTCAAATCCTTGCTGGAAATGTGAACAACATGAGGGGACGTTTTATCAAGGTTGGGGGATGTGTAAAAAATCAAAAATTTTGGACATAAATACTTATATTAATTTAAAAGATTTTAAAGATTAAAATATAACTGAATCTAGAAACCTTCCTTTTGGGAATAATGGACAGGCAACTAGAAAAAAGTTATGGAACTTTGTTTTTGTACATGATAACTGCAGCAAGATTATTGTATGCTCAAAGATGGAAGGGTTCGACATTACCCACAATGGAGCAATGGTTGGTGAAGATGATGGAACTTGTGGAGATGGCTAAATTAACTTCTTCGATCAGAGAAAAAATGATACCTACATTTATGGCTGAGTAGAAACCTCTTATTAGACTTTTTGCATGAAATGGAAAAAATGCACTTATGATTTGTGGTTTTGATGATTATAAAAAAATTGGATAATAGAAAAAAGGGAGCTTTTTTGTAATCATAGAGTAAGAGATAATTTTGTAATTGTACTTATATTTGCTGCAAAGGAAATTGAAAGCCTCTTTTCTTTTTATTCTCTCTTTTTGCACTTTTGCCTTTCTTTCTTTCTTTCTTTCTTTCTTTCTTTCTTTCTTTCTTTCTTTCTTTCTTTCTTTCTTTCTTTCTTTTTACTCTCCATTAGTTTGTGTTAATTTTTTTGTTCGTTGTAAAGCTTTTAATAATACACACACACACACACACATAAAACAAAGCAGCCCATATATTACATATTTATTATTTTTAATATTTTGATAACTGTATTTGAGCTTTATTCATTCATTCATTCATTCATTCATTCATTCATTCATTCATCATATTTATATAGCCATCCATCTTACAAAGAAAAAAAGGAAATCTTACCTTTTGGTAAGATGATAAGTAGCTAAATTAAAATTGTAGCAGTTTGAAGCTTTTTTTGTTTTTTGTAAATCTGCTAACCTTTACTGGCATTTCATTATTTAACATAACTAATCAGTTTTGCTGCAAGAGAAGGCATAGAAGGATTTTTCCTCTACACAGCAATCATTATATATGTTACAACTGAAAAATACCCTTCAATTTAAATTCAGCTTATATAAAAATCTGGACATGTATAATTGAAGAAAGACCCAAGTTCCTAGGTTTTTAAAAAAGTGAAAATCATAACTGTAATCCAAACAGTTCTGAGAGGGCAACTGTTTGTGGAAAAAACTCTTTTATATCACACAGCAGCAGGTGTACATGCCTACCTATTATACAAAAAGATCATACACTTTTTTTAAAAAATAAGCACATTCTCTAGCTGATAGCTGCATGATTTGGGAGAACTGTTTTGGCTGAAATAAGGGATAAAAATAAAATCAATCATAAATGCAATACAGCTTGATCAAAGGCTGTTTATTCTATACATGCAAAATACTGTATAATGTTTCCTAACTTAACTGTGGCTTTGTCATTTTATATCAACTGTCCTGTGATGGTACACACACCCCAATCTGGACAAAAGTATTTACTTCCCGTGAAAGTCACCCAGGCATGGTGCAATATGAAAAGCATTGTTCTGCATTTGAATGATCTCATCTCTGCCTCGTGCTTGTACGGTCAACCCCATCTTTCCTTAACTGCATCGTGCAGTTAAATGGCAAATTCCTCTCTTTTGTCTCACCCTGGACATAACTGTTACAAGAATTGGAAGAAGCCAGAGATTTAAACAAACCTTAAACCAGTGTTGTCCAAACGTGGCCACTTTAAGATTAATGGACTTCAACTCCCAGAATTCCCCAGCCAGCATGGCTGGCTGGGGAATTCTGGGAGTTGAAGTCCACTCATCTTAAAGTGGCCACGTTTGGACAACAGTGCCTTAAACCAAAGACCTTTGGGTTCACAGTAGTGCCACGGGGCATGTGGTGGAGTAAAAACAACCTGTGGACAAAATCCTGACACATTTAAGGCTTCTTTCTAAGTGCAATCTGAGTATGGCGCCACATCTGTGCACCCATAATCCCATGGGGCTTCCATAGGTCTTTGCAAAAGGAACTAATTTACTCTGAACGTTTCCCAGATCAGCTGGTCCTCCAAGAAAAGACTGTGAGGTTGCTTTTGTCATGGAACAAGATGACATGCTCATTAGTAGGAACTCAATCTTTCTGTTACTTCCTGGTTCCTGGGATTTATCCCTTTCTTGAAAAATGTAAGGATCATGGTGGTACCAGGGCCATCAGTCCTGATCAATATAATGGGGGTGAGGGTGGGGAGCTTTGCTGTTCAACTAGTTTTTTTACCCCCACAACAGACAAATGCAGCATGAAGAAGATGGAGAAGGCTGTGGAATGCCAGCTATAGCACTAAGATTTATGCTCTGCCATTGGCCTGCTGGTGGAGAGCGGTAACTAATCTGAGAGGATCCTCAGCAATCGGGAGATACTTGCAGAGTGGCAAAAAGGGTATTGGGAGGGCTTGGGAGGGCAGGACTGGTGGTTGTGTGTGGCTGCATAGAAGTACCCTAAGCAAGGTTTTTTTTTTTTGGTGCCTTCAAGTCAGTGTCGGCTCCTGCTCCTGCTCCTGCCTGAACAAGTCCCTGCAGTTTTCTTGGAAAGATTTTCGGATATGGTTTGGCCTTGCCTGCTTCCTGGGGCTGAGAGAAAATGACTGGCCCAAGGTTACCCAAATGGCTTTGTGCCTAGGGTGGGACTAGAACGCACAGTCTCTATGATCCATTTGTTTCCTTGGCTATCCATTGTTTTTTCAGGAGTCTTCTCAAACAAGTTCAAAAGCATCAATACTCTTTCTATGCTGTTTCTTGAAATCCAGATTTCATTTCCATAGAATGAGTTTGCATAATTCTTATCTTTGTAGGTCTAGACCTGTCATGGCATCTTAATATCTTTTCCAAGATCTTCATTGTTATCCTCCCAAGTGCTACTCTGTGGCATATTTCTTGATTTATGGATCCTTTACTCTTGTTAGTTGAACCTAGAAGGCAGAAGCTATCCACCGCTTCAATATCTTCATTATCAGTTCTAAGGCTGGATGCTGTACCTGTTGTCACTGGTCTGGTCTTCTTTATATTTAAAGTTACACTTTTTTTCACTGTGCTCTTTAACTTTCCTTATTAGAGCTGCCAGATCATTGCCTTTTCAGCTGTCAGAATAGTATCATCAGCATAGCACAGGCTGTTGAGGCTTCTTCCTCCAGTTTTATAACCATACTCATTTTCCAATCTGGCTTCCCTCAGTATATATTCTGCATGTAGGTTGAATGTATAAGGAGAGAATATACAGCCTTGTCTTGCTCTTTTGTGAACCTAGAGCCAGTCTGTTTTGCTATGTTCTATCTGATCTGTGGCTTCCTATGTATAGGTTGCTCATGAGGACAATGAGATATTCTGGGATTCTGATTTTCTGAAGGACATTCCACAGCTTGACATGGTTGACACAATCAAAGGCCCTTCTATAATTAATGAAGCACAGATTGAGATTTTTTGGTATTCTTTGACTTTCTCAATTATCCAGTATCCATCAGCAATAATGTCTTCCTCAACCTTTTCTAAAACCAGCAGAACATCTGACATCTCCCTGTCCATGTTGGTCTTTAATCTGCATTGGATGATCCTAAGTATTACAGGTAGTCCTTGAGTTATGACCATTTATTCAGTGACCGTTTGAAGTTACAATGGCACTGAATGAAGGGGCTTCTGACTGGTCCTCGAAGTTCTGGCTGTTGCAGCATCCCCATGGTCATGTGATCACCATTTGTGACCTTCTCTGCTGGCTTCCCACAAGCAAAGTCAATGGAAGGGTCACAAGTCACTCAGGTAAGTCTCCCCTCCACTCCTTTTTTTGCTTGCATGCACCACACCCTCCTTCCTACCTTCGCTTGCTCACACACACCATGCCCTCCTTCCCATTTTGTTGCTCGCATGCACCAGTGACCTTCTTCCCTGGCCTCCCTATGCTCACACACACACGCCCTCAGCAGTGTGCTCCTTCCCCAGCCTTCCTGAGCTTGTGCTGCTCTGCAGCACTCCCCTCCCCCAACTTGCACATGTCCTGTGCTGGGCCTCCCAGGGCCTCCTCCATCCCTCTGCAGCGCCCCTAAGCTCCTTACCTGGGACTCCTTCTGCTTCCCACTTAATGACCCGCACGTCTTTGGGGTTACGATGATAACTAGGACTGCCTGGATTGCTGTTGCTAAGTGATGTAGTCACGTGATGTCATGCTTTACAACTGCATCACTTAGCAATGGCAATTGCCGTCATAACTCAAGGAATACCTGTATTTTGCTAACATGTGAAATTAACATGTACAATAGTTTCACACACTTTGTTAAGTCTCTTTTCTTTGGTATTGGTATGTAGACTGACCATTTCTGATCTGTTACCCATGGTGTCATTCTCCAGAATGGTTTGCATAGATTGGTTAGAACCTTTTCTGATTCTTCTTTTGTTCCTTACTATATTTCAATTCTTGTAGCCAACAGGGTAAATCAGATTAAGAAACCAATGCCATATAGGTCAAGACTACTTTTATTGTAACAGCTACACTAACAGAATCTTGCAAGTCTGAAAAGTGTTTTTCCCCTCCCTCACTTTATCTTCATGTGAACTAGGGAGGGGCTGGTCTGAGATGTTTTCTCAATTTATTTTCTTGGAATGGGCTCAAGCCCCACTTAGCTGACAATTGTCTTGATAGCAGCTCTCCTTCTGTCCTTCAAAGCAATTTCCTGTGTCCTCTGCACCTTATGCCCGGCTGATGCCCGAAGTATTTCATCTTTTTGTACAAGAGGTTCTTGTAAATGGTATTCTCTAAAGTATCTTAGATACTGACATCCTTGCTGTACAGAATTTCAGTATACTCCTTCCATTTCTGTTTGATCTTCTTTGAATCAGTTACTATCTGTACATTTGCCTCCTTTAGCTTACCAATTCAATTGTACTGTGTTTGCTATATCTTTCCTATGAAAGCAGTACCATTTTTTCTGTGTTTTTCATGTCCTAAATAGTAAACAGTTATGATCTCCTGACTGTCAGTGTCCAATTTCAGTCCATTTCAATTAACTGAAGCCTAAGATGTCAGTGTGTAATCAATTCATTTCATCTTTCCCTGTGCTGAACTTTCCCATGTTTGTACTTCTTATGTTCCCACTCTAATTCTGTCTTTGCAACTTTGGATCTTCTTTTCCTATATTGCAACATCAGCAACTAGACATCCCAAAGGCTTTAATCTAGCCACGTCATAAACTTCATTAGTACTCCAAAAGATCCTCAGCTCTTCCAAGGAGCATGTTGAGTGCCATCTGACCTGAGGGACCAATCATCCAGCACTATATGGCCAACCCCTTTATCTTGTCTATCCATGTGGTTTTCTGGTAAAATACAGAAGTGGTTTACCATTGCCTTCTCCTAGGCAGTATGAAATGATGCCTTTGCCATAGTCATTGAAGTGATCATTCATCTCCAGCAACTTCCTTTATTGCTGCTGTCCAATATAGGTGCCTACTTGCTTTAGCTGGGCAACTGCGATGACCTTCATGCCTTGGGTGACCCTGCTGGGAATATATACTCTTGGCATACACTCCCAAGGTTCTTTGCTCATTCCTCCCAGGAACACACCTCTCCTGCCCCTGATGAGGCAGTGTAGCAAGGCTTAAGAGGAGTTCTGTATATGTTTCTGAGATGGCTCTCCCCTTTCTCACCAAAACTAGCTTCTTTTACCTCAATTTTATCCCTTCTCCTAGTATGGGACCTATTTAGGGCTGGTTAAACTACAACCTGGAACCAGCAACTCTCCCTGGAAAGGCAATCCAGCTCTTAGGTTTAATTTCCTCTACTACTTGCAATTAAACACTTTTAATTGTTCCTGCCTTGCTTCGACTTCTCTGCAACCACTGGCTTGTACATATAACAAATAGCTAAATAAATCTGAGCAGCTGGTAAAATATTCACAGATCAAACCTTCATAAGAAAGGAGCCAATGAATACAATTCACTAATTATGTATGACAATAGCTCACCAAGGGCTTTAATAAACAGAGCTTCTTGAAATAAGGTGGGTTATCTAACACTTGATAGACTAGAGTAGTGTTTCTTAAACTTTTTGCTCTCAGGACCCTTTCCCACTTTTAAAAATTATGGAGGACCCCAAAAGAGCTTTTATTTGTATGGATCATATTTACTGTATTAAAAATTAAAATTGACAGATTTGTAGAATATTTGTTTATTGAATCATGTAAAAATAACAATATTAAACACATTAGATATTAACCTAAATATTTTTCATGAAAAAAAACCTATATTTTTTAACAAATAAAAAATGAGAAGAGTGACATTGTTTTAAATGTTTGCAAATATCTTCAATATCTGGCAAATAATTTTGGTTTTGCAGACCCCTGAGAGGGTCTTGGGGGACCCCCCAGGGGTCCTCAGACCACATTTTAAAGAAACACTGGGCTAGAGGATTTTACATGCAGTAGGTCACATATTGGGCAGTAAGTACATTATCCTTAATTTTAGGAACATGTTCCTGATTCCTATTCCTAGAACATGAGCAGTGTTTTTTAAGAAAGTTTCCCCACTGTCAATCTCATTTCACAGAAGCACACCCCATCCTTGAAAAATACAGGTGCATTTCTTGTAAAGGAGAACTTGCCTTGGGTCTCTTGCTCTGTGATGTAGGTTTTTTTTTTTTTAATCCAAATATGGCTTTTCTCAACCACCCACAACAGCATTCCTGCTGTGAGTTGCTGCATGAAATGTAATTGGCAGGTGCAGTTTCCACATGGTGAAGTAATTCACCCTCTTTGATAAACAAACAAACCAAGTAACAACTACCGGTGTTCATTCTATGCTTGGGAGAGCTTGGAGAAAGGAGAAACTCCTGCTAATCCCCCAAAGTTTCATACAGAAATGAAGCAGTGCAAAATGGTATGTTGCTTTCTGGCAATAAAGATAAAATATCAGCCATCGGGGGCTGTAAATCTTGCCTTCAGTGACCATGATACTTCTCCATGAATGATGTCCTTCCATATGCAAAACAATGACTGGCCAACAACCAGTTCATAATCTACTGCACCCATCGTTATTCCTAAAGCTGCATATGTATTTATGGATCAGAGCAGCCACATAAATGTTTGTGAAATACAAGGCTAACCCACAAGGCTTTAATTTTATTTAGCCTTTTAATTCTTTTTAGAAGAGTATCAGCCTAGAAAACACATTCCTCCAATCTGCCTGCAGCAAATCCCCCAGTTCTTTTATTTGTGTTTTGCAATGGTGATAAAAGATGAATAGACCATGTATAATTTGCTGTCATAAAAGAGGATAAACTTTCTATGATATTTTAGGCCAACAATTGAAACAAGGCATTCTAAGGCCAATGATGTAAAAGTTTATGTCGTAATATAAATATGCCTATATTTGAACCAAATATTGGGTGACACTGCAGCAAGCAAGTTGCTAAAAATAGCATGAGTTTTATTAGGTTGCATACACATAGGTGCTTATGTTTTTAATGATGATTTTGTAGTAGACAATTTTATTTTCCCTGGGGTAAAAATATTTTCTGTGGAAGACCATCCAGCTGATGTGTCAATACTCCTCTGTTTCCTTGCCTCTTGTGCCTGGCTGTATGGCTATTTCCTTAATGTTTGTTTAACAGTCACCACTTACATAACCAGTTACTTTTTTGCCTACAGATATCAAGATCAGACAAAGATTTAAAACATTCAGTAGTTCCACATCAAGTAGTTCAGCTTCTGGCTGAGTAATAATGATAATAAGAATAAGAATAGCCAACAACCCACATTTCTTTAGCTATAAATTCTTGGTTAGCCTGGAAGTACTTCATTTCTTCTCTTCAGTTTAACTTTTTCAGCATTTTCCATGTTGAGGTTCATTACCCCAGCAATGTCGGTATTCTGCCACATTTGTACAGTTGGAGAACAGCAGTGTTGAAGCAATGTGAACTTTCCAAACTACAGTTGGAACTCTCAGTTCAGACCTCTCAGAGGAATTAGAATCTCCCAAGCAAGACTATCTACTCAGTTCTACTGAGGTCAGTGAACACTTTTTCTCCTACCTATTTACTGGATTTTGGAGTCCTGTGAATATTGTGATGCAGATGTGGGCAACCCGAAATGTCTCCAAATTTGCATTTAGGATATTAAAAGCCAGTCATAGTTTGAGTGGGTTAAAAAAATAGACAATGGCAAAGCAGCAGAATGAACAGTCCAACAAAGTATAGAAATATGACCTTGAACAAATCCAGCTATCCTTACTTGGAATGTTGTAAAAGAGCGTTTACCAGGCAAAAGTTTATTTGCAGTATGGACTATTTCCGTTTCCATTTTCAAAGCTTTTTTGTGTGTGTGCAGTATGTGTAGTGACTAATAATATGGGGAAGGATGTATAGAAGTGTTTCCTAAATGGATAACCAGAAGAATTTGGATAGATGTTCAGAAGATATATGAATTTCCCCCCTGTTGGTGGTTACTGAGTTTAAGGTAAAAAAAACCTGAACTATCCCAGTAGAATAGAATTTAAGTGCTGGACTAGAAACCAGGAGACCATGAGTTCAAGTCCTCTCTTAGAAATGAAAGCCAGCTGGGTGACTTTGGGCCAGTCATTCTCAACCCAACCTACCTCACAGAGTTACTGTTGTGGGGAAAATAGGAGGAGAGGGCATAGGTGGGATATAAATCTAATAATAAACAAATATTATGGTCATAGACCAACATAAAGAAATTCCTCGTAAAAATATTGTTCCCAAATACAAGGAGGATATTAAAGAGTAATCAAATCACATATAGACATAAACCTAGGTATAGATGATCTGTGGATAAACCACCACAACTGAAATCATTTGTCAACAGAACCAACAAGGAGTCTCTAAGAGCTACTTAAAGATAGATTTCAGTATATTGCACAAGCAGCAGAGCACTATCCAAATGTTTTAACTGCTGGGGGCCAGCAATAAGCAACCTATCACACTCCAGATGTTTGGGTTTGCTATGCTCATAAACTCCAGGCAGGATGGCTAGTGGCTAGGAACAGTTGGAGCTGTGGTCCAATATCAGCTGAACATCTAACATAAAGAAGAAACGATAGTTAGCTTATTCATTTCTTTTCTTCCTATGGCATCTTTCAATATGAACTACAGTGACAACAAACTCGAATATATTGCCTTTCACACTTTCAGTGTCTCATGAAACATCACACTCATGTACCTGTGAGACCTGGGTACTCATCCACGTCAAAGAAAAACCAATTGAATTCAGCTGGATTTACTGCTAAGTAAAGTAGGGCTCCATGGTATTATTCTGTAAGGATGTAATCCTAAACTAGGGAGTAATTCCCAGTGATATTACTACAATGAACATCTAAGCAAACATCATTAGGCTTCCATTCTAAAAGTGCAATCCCATATGCTTTTATCAGCAAGTTCCAAAACAGAATTTATTCCCAACAGATAAGAATGCATCGAACCCAATATACAAGCTACTTATTTCTTTGATTTTTACTCTGACTTCTTATTCTAGCAAATAAGATGGCTTCTTACTCATCTTCACAAGGGTAACAGTGGTTTATTTATTGCACTTACAAGTTATTTGAATAGTAGCAGAAGGACATTATTTATTTATAGATAATTGGTTATACAAGGAGTGATTTTTATTCTGATTGTACCTAACATTTTTGTAGCACTTCTCCTTAAGTGCTCAAAAAGACATTACATATAAATTTAGTTCTAGATAGATTGATGTATATCCCAATTTAATGGACTTACTTACAATCACCGATTTTCAAAATGGTATATCATCCATCTGTGCACTTAAATTAACATTTCTACATTTCTTATTCAAGAAACTCAGGGAAAGGCAGGAATTCAGGCTAAATCAAGTGTTGTTGTTTTGTTCACAGCAATCTCTGAGGCTTTCATGCATAAGGAAGAGGTAGACTCCCCCCTTCCCCTTCCCCTTCCCCATCCCTCCCTTTTCCTTCCAGCCTCCATACACTTCTCCCAATATATAGCATCTCTGGGTGACCTTCTCCTCAGTCAGATCTGAACACCTCAGTCCTCAGAAACAATGGAAAGCATTTTTATAGGCTTCTGCTTTTCCCTTACCACTCATTCACTGCTCCAGGATTTATGTTAGAAATGGGGAGAAAGAAACGGGTCAAGGTAAGAGAATATAAAGGTGCTGAGGGATCAAAAAAGATTGTATCAGCTGGATGCTCACTTGTTCGCTTCATTTTTTTCCCCCATAGATCCACTTTTTGCTAGCAAAAGACTGCTTTTGCCATGTCTTTTGGATCCCAAATGGTCTTTTTATGTTGCATGTTATTTGTTTTGAACATTGTCTTCTTTCTTTTAAATATTTCCTGGGCATTCTTCCTTGGTTTAGTTTCTGGATCATGAAAAATGTTGGATAGATTCTGACATGTATTCCGTCTTATTTTATTACCTTTTTATTTTCCGTGTGTTTCCCCACAAAGCTCGAACACCATTGTTTTCTGATCAACCATTTTTCTTTGTTTTTAGCTGAACTAATTTTCAGTCTCAGTTCTGGATACCATTTAGCAGCTTTCACTAAGCTCAGGGCAACCTGTCTTCTAGGCTGCTGTTTGGATATAGAACTCAAGTTGCTGTTTTCCTTCCCCAGCCTTAAAGCAAAGTAGCTATAGACAAAACTGGAATGTTGCTGGGAGCTTGGATGGCAGTCCTCCTTACGTGCACATGGAGGTGGATCTCACTGAATAAACCAATATAAAACTCCACAATTAGAAAGCTCAAAGACATGGGGAGACAGCTTTTAGGATTTGGGGCTTAATCATGCAGGTGACATACTGGAAGTTCTTTGGTTATTTCTTGCAGTTAATGATATCCATGTAGTTTCTCCCCCTGTCCCTTAGATTCATTTTTAATTATGCCTCGAAGTTATTTCATGCAGTGCACTCATTTAGCGTTTGTATCTGATTAAGAGTATAGTTTTTCCCACTCTATATCGCTCTCATTCTCAGACATTTTAAAAGATTTTAGTTGTTGAGTTTTTGCTTTTCTTCCTCATTTGTTGTTAAACAAAAATACAGGTGTTAAAAATGCATACAGTTGCCCAGAGTCATTGGGGTTGGGCGGCATACAAGTTTAATATATTCTTATTCTTATTCTTATTCTTATTCTTATTCTTATTCTTATTCTTATTCTTATTCTTATTCTTATTCTTATTCTTATTCTTATTCTTATTCTTATTCTTATTACACACAACAATGTGAAGTCACAGCTGCCAGTTCTTTAGCTGGTGTTGGCCTTTATTTGCATCAAGTTCTTCCCAAGAACTTAGGATGTCGTAAGGTATCGGCATAGTATATGTGCAGATCTAACCGGTGTGGTGCTTTGTAATTGACAGATGGACATTTTATTAATGTGCAGATTTTGTAAGTGCTGTCCAAGGCTTTTTGGTATGGCACCCAGTGTGCTGATAACTACTGGGACCACCACTGCCAGTTTATGCCTTAACTTTTCTACTTCGATTTTCAGATTTTGATATTTGGTGATCTTCTCCAATTCTTTGTCTTCTATTCTACTATCCCTTGGTATTGCCACATCAATTATCCACACTTTCTTCTTTTCAACCCCAGTTCAATCTGGTGTGTTATGTGCCAAAACTTTATCAGTTTGTATTCGGAAATCCCACAATAATTTAACCTGCTCATTTTCAACTACTTTTTCAACTATAAGTTCCAACCAATTTTTTATTTCTGGCAGATAATTTTTACAGATGTTCCAGTGAATCATTTTGGTGACTGAGTCATGTCATTTACAGTTAGTTTGTGCAATCTTCTTGCATGAGCTGAGTATATGATCTACTGTTTCTCCTGCTTCTTTGCACAATCTGCACTTTGAATCATTTGATGATTTTTCCATTCTGGCCTTGATTGCATTAGTTCGAATAGCTTGCTCTTCAGCAGCCAAAATCAAGCCTTCAGTTTCTTTTTTTAATGTTCCAGTTATAAGCCATTGCCAGGTTTTATTTTTATCCACTTTACCCTCGATCTTTTGTAGAAATTGAACATGTAATGCTTTTCCTTGCCAGCATTCTGTTCGTGTTTTTATTGTAAGTTCCAATTTTTAACTTGCATTAGTGATTGTTCTTGACTGTCTTTTACATAATCAGCCAATGCAAGCTTTTCTTCTTCAACAGTTTGTTTGACTTGAAGTAAACCTCTGCCTCCATTTCTGTGGGGCAGGTATAATCTATCAATATCACTATGGGGATGTAATGCATTATGAATAGTTGTGAGTTTTCTTGTTTTTGGTCCAAACTGTCCAGTTCAGCTTGCGTCCAGTTAATAATTCCAGCAGTGTATTGTATAACAGGTATGGTCCAGGTATTGATGGCTTTGATGGTATTTCCACCATTCAATTTTGTCTTTAACGATTTTCTCACTCTTCGGATGTATTCCTTACTGATCACATTTTCAACTTGTCCCTGCTTGATGTTATCCAACTGTAAAATGCCCAGATATTGTAGGCTTCATCCTGATGGCTCCTGATGCTTTGGCCATTCAGCATTTCAATTCCATTATTGTTTGTGATTTTACCCTGATTTATTGCTACTGTAGCACATTTCTGTAGACCAAATTCCATTGCTATATATGTGCTAAAAATTCTTACAGTATTTGTCAGTGACTAGATTTCGATTTCTGATTTTCCATAAAGCTTCAGATCATTCATATAAAGCAAATGCGAGGACTTAATTTGTTTTTTAAAAGCCAGGAGGAAAATCAAATACCTTAGAGCAGAATAGCCTTAAGAAGTAGGTCCTGGAATGGAGCATCTTTTGGCAGAGCTGGGAAAAGTTTCGAGAAATAAATATCTACCAGGCTGACCTAGAATTTGCCAGATTGAAAAGAGTGATGCTGTATGCTGGCGAGCTAATATTCAGTTCTCTTCTACCTTAGTTTGCATAAGTCTTCAACAGGTAAGCAGATCTGAAGCCAATTAGTCAAGCTGATAGGTAGTTAATACTGAAGACATAAGTACAGTAAACCAGAATGAAAGAATTCCAGTGTCAGCAATGTTTCAAGAGTAAGCTCTATTTATAGAGCCAATATTCAAAACCTTTTGTATCTCTTTATCTTACCCTTTGTTTCCTCAATGGTTAGATCTGCAATTATGTTGTGTTCTTTGCCTGTGTGAGAACTAACTCTCGCAGTTAGCATTATTTTAATTTATATTCTAAAATCCAGATATCCACATATTTGCACAGTGTGGTCATTACAGTTCCAAGGCCGTACTGGGAACAGTTGCTTTTTAAGGTAATCCAGGATGTTAATGACTAATTTGAACTAGAATTTATAATTCACAATTTATGGCTTGAATCATTACATTACACTGAGCACTACCACACCACTATACACTTTTTCTGAAAATCTTTAAATCAAAACTGCATTTCCCCCTCCCCACCTGCAATTGGAAGATACATTCAAGATGGCATTGCTTCTATGCTTGTGAGTGCGAAGCACCTTCAGCCAATGGTTCCTCATCATGAGCTAGCCAGTAGCTTCTCTTCAGCAGTGAATAGAATGAGTAAAATAGCCAATCCGTGCCCATTTTCTCCATTTCAAACCTGCCAAACACCAAGTTTATTGCCACTCCACAAAATTCCAGTACTCCATGAAATAACAAGCAGGATTACTTTCTTCCTTTGTATAACAAAGGAAGTAAAGCAGGTGCTAGCAACTCTTCGTCCCCCATATGCATGCACACACATGTGTGCATTTGTCTGCTGATTTGCAAAATCCTCCCTCCTGATGGGATACTATGGACTTGATTTCAAGGAAAAGCTGAGTTTTAAAAATAGTATCAAATCCCAAAGATGTCTTTCTTTCTCCATGGCATGACATTTGGGAGCCTTGGAAAGTATATTAATGCAAATCATGACCTATGGTAGGATCAACATTTGTTTTGCAGTACTTTTCTTCTGGGGGAGGTGAGTAAAACATGGCCTGGGAGACAGATTTCAATGTCAAATGCTGGACTTTGATATCAAAGTCAAACACTGAATTGTGATTGCATTAAAAAAGAAATAAATGAAATATCAATAATCAGATAATTTCAGCAACCACATTCAATTTCTGCTTGAACTCCAGATCATGTAAAATTAATTCAACCTCTCTAAACAGCTGTGGCACATACACATATACACATGTATATACACTTAACACACACACTTGGAAGACCAAACAAAATCTCACATATTTATTCTAAATATAGCAATGAAGACAAAAGATTGCAAAGAAGGGTAAAACTGATATATTTTTCCAGCTTTATGGTATGTAGGCTGCAGCTTTCAAATGCTTAATAGTTTCAATAGAAGAGACTATATGTGGCTCAGGGTTGACCTGTGGAGTCCCTGGCGCTCTCTGAGCTTGGCTGTTTGCTTCCAGACATTTCATTACCCGGCTAGGTAACATCATCAGTGCTAGTGAGTGTGGGGTTTGCTCCCTGTTTATATACAGTAGCTTGCCCTGACAGTGTTGGTGTGGTTTTCTCCTTGATAGTTTATTGATTAGGCTGTTGTTTACTGCTTGATTGTTTGTCTGGTGGTAATCCCTGCTTATCTGGGTGTTGGCTGCTGGGTAATGAAACATTACAAACAAACAACCTAGCACAAAGAGCACCAAGGACTCCACAGCTTAATAGTTTGCTGCTACGAACACATACAAGAATGACAAATATTTTAGCATTACAAGAGCAGCAAAGCTATTTTTAACCAATAAAAAACAGGAGATAAAGATGGTTAAACAGCTATAGAAAGTACTACTTCCAGCTAGCAAGTTCAGACTAATAAGCTCTTTAAATGGCTGCAAAATCCATCTGGAATTTCACACTAAAAGAAGACTAGGGCAAGTGAAAAGACATAGCTCACTTTTCTTGTATGGAACCTGAACTCTATTGAAAAGAAATTAAAGGAGGAAATAATCAGCTTTTTTCTTCTTTTCAGCTGTGTGTTAGTTTCATAGCCCTCTTTGGAGATAGTATGGTAAGTGAGTGAATGGACAACTACAGGAAATCTTAGCTCAGATTTTGCCTGTTGGATACAGCTTGCTTTCTTAGCAATAATTATGTTTTCCAAAAGGCAATAAGATGAGAGAGCATGCCTGGCTCAAAGTTGGCCACTGAGCTCCATGGTTAATTGGTCTAGTAAGCTAGAGGCAACACCCACTTTTTGACTTGATTTTGCCCCTTTTGGAGTATATGTTATAATAGTCATTCAGCTTTATTAACTGGTGGAACATAAGAGGTAAGATTGTCCCACAGCATCTCTTGCTCTAGTCCAGTGTTTCTCAACCTGGGCAATTTGAAAATGTGTGGACTTCAACTCCCAGAATTCCTCAGGCAGCATGCTGGCTGGAGAGTTCTGGCAGATGTAAGTCCACACATCTTCAGGTTGCCTAGGTTGAAAAACACTGGACTAGTCTGTCAGCCAAGAGTATTGATAGGAATGGAGCACTATAACCTGTGTGCTGTTGTAGTGAAATGCTTTGTAGTCTGATCCCAAATAAGGCTTTCTGATATGAGACATGGCCGAATTTCTGATTACAACAAAGCTTTCACTCTCCTGCTTCCTTATTTCACATTACTGTACATAGTTTGCTTAATCATGATTTATTGAACAAACCACAATTTGCTGGGTTCTCACAGTGCAATAAACCAAACCTAAAGAAACCGTCATACAGTTTTGCATGTAAAAACACTGAAATAGATTTTCTATCTCATTTTATTCTCCTACTGGAGTATGCATTTGCTGCTTTTAAGTTTGCCTTCAGTGTCAGAATAATGAATGTTTTTCAATTAGCACAGGTGAAATGAATGAATATATACAAATGAGCAAGCCTTAGCTTGTTTCTCCCAATTAAATCTTTCAACCCAATGCATTAAAATATTTACAAATGTAAACACAAATAGCTTGTATGTGATGGAGCTTTTTCAGCTGTAAATATCCACATTATTTATGGATTACAAACTCAACTGGCACAAACAGTAACAGCTGAAGAGCTGAACTCTGGCATCTTCTGTGGGCTTCATCCATAATGCTGGAGCTGACAGCTTTCAGTTTTCAATAACCTAAACAGAGGCTTCCTAGAATTTCAATCACTCTATAGCTCACGGAAAGTTGTGTAAGTCATCTGGAGGCACCGGTCCAGCCTTTTTTTTTTCCAAATAAGCAGTTCAGTGCTGTGAAATTGAGGAAGGAATGGGTAAGCAGACAAATGCCTCATCTCTTTCAAAAGGCACCATTTCCATAGAATGGGAGTTTCTTTGCCCCCTTAAAACTGGTTGCAAGTTAGATCAGAGGCAAATGTAATTAGCTAGAAGAAAATCTGGTTTGTCTTTCTTTGCTTGATTGTTTACAGTTCAGGAATCTGACTCTGTAGCATCACTTGGTGCTCCAAGTCAATGTTTATGAAACATTGTTATAGCTGCATTCCAAGATTAGATTGGCCTATAGCAGCTTTCCCCAATCTGGTGCTTTCTTGGTGCGCAGAGCCTACATGCTGACTGGGAATTCAATCATGGCAGATTGGGAAGACAAATAGCTTTCTTGAATTTATCTGGTTTTGTCTGTGAGCTGGAGGCAAAGTCATTGAATAAGGATTTAATCCTAGGACTAATACAACAACAACAGCAACAACAACAACACCTCAAGAGCTTAAATATTACACTTGTTTTGCCACCGATTTTCCAGAATGGTGAAAAGAGAGCTTGGGAGAAATTTCCTTAGATTTGATTTTAAAGCAGAGTACAGATCTTTTCACTGTTGGCTCAAAACACAAATGGAATTTCATTTTTTGGAATGTAGACTCCACTGGGTATTGTGATACAGCCTGCTTAATCAGGAAAAGCACAGAAATATGTATATCAGGGATATCTCAACACGCAAATGCATCTGATTGGTACAGCAAAGAAGCTCTAGTAATACATAAACCAACAGATAAATAAAAGTGAAATGCTTAATTATAAAAATAAATGATATGGAAAATTTGTTAGAAGCAAAGGTTTATAATGGGTTGGCAAAATGTAAACATCTGGACTGATACATGAAATCATAGAAACAAGAGTTTGCCTTGAAATTAAAGCATCCAGGATAGATGGCTGTCTAGCTGTTACTTGCACATGCCCAATAAAGGGGAGCCTATCATATGTAAAAATGGATATACCTGTACAAATTAGTTGATGTAAAACCTCAAAGTAATCTGGAATGTGCCAAACTAAAATTAAGATGGGGAAAAAAATCAGGAGTAGAAAGAAGTCACAACTGGAACATCCTTCCATCTCTTGGCTAAAAAAAAAGGCGGGGGGATAGAGGGCTACTCTTTAATTTTATAGAGAACCATTAACATTCAGCAAAGGTTTGGGCCTTTTCTTCTCTTTCAGTGGCAGCCACAGGCAACTACTGAATATGTTTCCCCTTGATATCCTCAGTAGATTCCTGATCTTAACATTTGCTGAACCTGCAGACGAAAAAACTAGGGCTAAAAATATAAGAGAAAATGTGTGATCATCACAGCTGAATTATAATGTTCAGAGTAAAAGCATCTTATGGTGTTCATGTTATCATGCATGGCTAAGATCTGCGGTAGAACCCAAGATTTTGCATGGAGAACATATCAGAGTCAGTCCAGAGTTCCACTTCTTTTTTTAAAAAAAAGGATTTCACATAGTACTGCATCAAAGTCACTGTGCTTAACACTCTGGAGAACTGTTGCTAGTCAAAGCAGACTATCGTTGGCCAGCAACAGTATAAAGCAACTCTGTAGATTTTAGTCAGGCAAACAATAAGGCAAAGCTAGAACACTACTCTCAATAAAATATTTCTGCTGTTCTAGTGAAAAGTTTCATACAGCTTTTAAAAACAAGGGCCTTCCCTTTCTCACTGCAATTCAGGAGCCAGAAAAAGTTTTCAAGCCTCATGGCCTTGGCTATTGTTATTGTTTGCTTTAAAAGTGTATCTCTGAAGCTTTTCAAACATGTGGTTAAGCCACTTTTTTCTTTATTAGTGGCTTGGGAAATCTGTTTTTTCCCTAGTTATATTCAGAATATAAATGCATCATAGAAATGTGTTTTTCCTAAGGAGCAGCATTCATTCTCTGATGCAACTTCATTGCTGATTTTACCTAGTAGAGAAAGGCACAACTTCTGACCTTGCTAGATTATTTCTATTCTCTGTCATAAAGTGAAGGCATGTATTTTTAAGCATTATGTATTGTAAAGCAGAGGGTTCTTTGCAAATTACATTTCCTATGCTTACTCACTTGTGCATCCTATTCATACTGACAGATTTTAAGCTTCTTTAAGGACACGTTCAGTTAATTAGAAGGCTAACTGTGTTGTTAACTTAAATGAAATAACAAGTCATATGCCAGAGTATCTTTAGTTAAAAAAAGGAATCTCCTGGGCCACGTTTTTTCACAGCTGATGGTCAAATCAGCCACAACAGTAGAAGACACATTTATTTGTTCATGTACCAGCCTTCTTCATATGTAAGGAAAGAGTGAAGCACAAGATCAAAGACAACTTCCTCTTCTCACGGTATCCCCAGTTCTCCATTTTATAGTCTCAGGCATTTCTTTCTCAGCCTGAATCACTCCTGGTATCACAGCAGACTGGGAGTAATGAATCTAAATACCCATAAACGCCCACACCCTTACCCCAAAAAACCTTTTAAGCATGCCTACCAGTCTCAAGGAACAGGATAGCTGCATCCCAGTCTTGCCCACCTTCCCCAGTCTCCTTTTCTGTGTGGTGATGCTCCCTTTTTCCTCCATTATTCAACTCTTGACAGGATTGAAAAGATTCTGGCAGCATCAGGTAAGGGGTGCAGTTCCCCTAAATGCTGTTTGGTAGGTACGTAGTTCTGTAAACAGCTCCTATGAGAGAAGATCTTTTGAGAGTGGACAGGATCCAGGTTTTGTTGAGTGCCCAGAAAAGAAAGGAAGCAATGAAGAAAACCAGCTTGGAGAAACTCTTGCTATCTATTTAGGATGAAATTAATACAGACTTGTTTAAGTCGGTCCCTGAAGTTGCAATCTGGACAATGTAAGATTGTGAGTATGGGTTTTATGGTGTTTACAAGGAAACGTGCTGGTTGAAGATGATTTAAATATAATGAAAACTATGCACACATTTCCTTCCTTCCCTCCTTTCTTCTCCTCCTTGTTGTGCTATATATAAAGATGGCTTTTTCTCTAGCTCCCAAGTTTGAGGAAAACATAAACCTGATTTTAAATTTGTTTACCACTGACTTACCTAGAGCACAAAAACACTCCTAGTTGTATGTGTTTGTGTACATGTCTTTTCTTTCTATAACGCAATTTGAATAGGAAAAAAGAAGCAAAATAGAATTATAGATGATGAGCTATTGAATGACACTACCCCATTGTAAGCATTCTTCACAGGTGCAATGGAGTGTTTAGTTTATAATAGGAAAAAACTAATTTGCATTAATTGTGTAGATGATATTGTAGCATTTTGGGGATGGTACCCAAACATGGCTATTATAAGCCCTGTAAAAATTGCAGTGATAAAGGATGCTCCGTCCTCTCACACTTTTGATTCCATTTCTTTGTCAAGCCTCTCAGCTGCATCAGATCTCCTTTACAGAGTAATGGATGAGACCAGAAGTACTTCAACAACAACAGTCCAGGGAGGCCAATCAGATGCAACATATTAGAAACAGACAAAACACACCCATCTCATTTACTAAACAAAACCAACACTGTTTTAAATTTTGTTCTGAAGTTCTCATCCTTTCAAATGGAACGCAATTGTTTTAGAGAACCAAAATCCCTTGAAATATTTGTCAAGCATTAACAGTTGAACTTCCCAATACTTTCTGTTGTGATCCTATAAAGACTAATAGAATCAAAGTAATGCCAGAGTAAATATAACCAAGCCACAAACACAATAGCAATATACCTACAATATCCAGGTATATCACAACAGTGAGGATTGTAGATATTTTGCTGTCTGCATTGGAACAGCAAATGGTCTGTACCGTCTATATTTTTTGCAAAAGCATGTACAAATACTGAGGAATCTGAAGAAAGAGCAGGATAAAAAAGTCCTACAAGAAGAATGTGTAGTAGTATTAGAGGGTATAGCCAATAAACTCTGTGAACTGCATAGAACTTAGAAGGCTGTGATGGTTGGCAACTTTATACAAAACTGCTTGCTCTGAAGTGCAGCATTCTTCTCACTTCATATGTAAACAAGGTTAAATTGTCATCTTCATGGCACTAACAAGATCCACATTCTTTATTATATAACACCCTTCCCGTGTCTAAAAGGAAGCTTTGAAATGTATGTCGGGTGTCCCCTGGTTATGTTGGATTACTTAAGGACAGAGATACTAAACTCATTCAGTCTCACTATTATAATAACATGAAAGGCTAATCTACTTGGTTTCTGTGCCTTTGATAAGCTATTGCCCGTGTGTTGTGATTTATCTTCCCTGAACAAGTAGGCATTCCTCTTTCCAATGAAGACACCCTTTGCTTTCTTTTCTAGATGGTTGCAAAACAATTATTCAATTATTCTGTACTCTGATGTCACTTCTTAGAATGTGATGTAATGCCTTAGAATGCGATGCAACCTATATAAAATCCGGATGGACCCAAAAGTGGGGGTCTTGGTGTGGCTTGCTGTATTTCTTTGCTAGCTTAATAAAGGAACCAGTTTCTGATGTCTCCAATGGCTTTGACTCTTGAAAGTGAGATTTTTTCCACCCCAGATGTTACCGTTACACACTTTTTCCCCCTCCTTGAAGAAAAATCACTTTGGAATATGCTACTTGCTTCTCTCTCTGCATGTACCCTTTCTCCCACACAACTTAACCTTACTTCTCCCAGGTTTCCACCCTCCCCTACGCCTACCTACACAATTATTATCTCTCTTTAGATAACTCAATTTTCCCAGTTCTTTTTGTCTCTTAATTCATTATCTATTTTTCTAAGTTCTTTTGTTAAGCTTTGTACCAGGTGTTTCTTATATTACACATGGAGAAGGCTTTAAAGGAAATGGGGGAAAAGAATCAGTTCACTTTCAATAAGGGTCTTTCCATGCAGCCAAACAATGCATGGAGGGGATGTGGAGTCAGACTTGCCAGCTGTGCCTCCATTACTGTCCCCACTCACTCTACCTCTGGAACTGGAACTTCAGATATTGGGTAGAAGGGCTGATGGAGGAACCTAAACACATTCATTTAAGCATATGAAATTCCATGACACCTAAATGAACGTAGCCTTAGGTATATACAGGGCTTCCACACTGGATTCCATTTGAGTGGCACCCACTGCTGTGGTGGCACAAAGAAGCTGAATTCTTGATTTTTGTTCCCAGCTTGTCATTGCTATCCTGTCCCTTTGTGGCTGGCTAACACAAGGAGTTGTCTGCATAGGCGGGTGCATGTTTGGGGCTCAGGTTTGATTAATATATGTGCCAGTGGGGTCTATGTCCCACTTTCCCTTCACTGGTGCCTTCCCCATCACACCAATGTAATTATGTGAAAATGTTCAACTTGAACATCCCAGTGGAGTTGTATAGACAGTAAGGTTGATCACATTGATGGAAATATGCAGGAACTGTTACTTAGGCAAAAGGGGCTGAAACATTTTTTAAGTCCATAACGATGAGATTACATTTGGAAGTGGCTCAGGCAGATGCCTTCCTAATTCAATGGAGTATAAGAAGGAGAAGGAGATGCAGCAGAATCAGACTTTAAGCTTCTGTTATTATAGACAACCTCAATAAAACTGGTTTTAACCTTCCCATGGAGTTGATTTCCTGGTCTGGTCTACCAAGCAGGGTTGATAGGGTGGAATTCATACTTCTTGTGTTCTGCAAACCTTTGTACAGCACTCAGCTGGATCATATGCATCCACCACGGTCTTAGGTTGCTATGCCAGTTATGGCTTTCTGTTCTACAAAGCACCTTCTACCTCCTTCAGTAGTATACATTCAGTATTTCAATTTTTGAATGCAGAACACAAGGCCCGCAGAAGTATTTTGCAGCATGTCATAGCGACCATCACACCACTGTGGGGAAGTAATTTAGGCAGTGGTTGAATTAATGTGTGGTGGTATTGCTAGCTTTGATTGAAAATGGGCCTCTTCTTGATGTTGATTGATCTAGTCTGTAAGAATGAATTGCTGGCATATGTAGTTCAGCCATTAGGGATGATCTGTCAGGCCTTCGTGGTAGTCCAGACAAGAAACACAAACCACGAGTACTAACAGTACCCTTATTGTAAGGTTACAGTAACAGAATCTTGCAAGTCTGAAAGTGCCCCTCCCCTCCCTTGCCTTTACTTTCCAGAGAACTAGGGAGGGTCCCTTCTGAGACACTTCCCATGCCCCTTTTCCTTCTGCAGGCTGAGATACCTTTTGCATGATGGTTGTCTAGGGTGTGGCTCTTCCTCCTGTATCCCAAGGTCATTCCCACAGACTATTACATGGTCAGAAAATATGAATGAGGAGGGTGAAAATTTATTGGTTGCTACCATCTCTACCATAAAATGGGGTAAGGAATGCGCTCGATTATTCAGTACATTGGGGGTATATTGAGTTTATTTTAAATCAGGTCTGGTTATTACAAAGGTTATATTAAAATAAGTCCATTTGAAATGCTCCCTGCACTGGAAACTGCAATAGAGTGATATGTGAATTGAATCTTTTTCTTAAAAAAAGTAAAATTGATGGAATTATGAAAATCATATGCACTGTCTCATTAATTGCCCTTCATTCTAACCTTGCATATTTGCATTTGTCTCATGCTTTCCAGAAACATTTTAGGGTTAGCAGCTGTATGAAAATATTTTAGTGAATTGCTAACAAAAATGAAATTTGAAATGCTACTCAAGAGTTGCTTAAGTTTAAGCTTAATTTGGAGTCACTAAATGTAAATAGACCAGCTTTTGTGTAGTCAAATTGTTTATTGTGTTAGAAGAAAGGTGAACAAAAAACTCCTGGAGAAGCAAAGCCTGCTGAACCCCTTGTAGGACCAGATTCAAAATAATTCAGTGAGGATTAAAATAAGAGGTCTTTGCCTATCTGCGTTAATAAAATTGCAAGTTTATATTGAAGCTGAGCCAAGGTGTTCCTTCTCACTACCTTCATAGATTATGAAGTGACACTTTCATTTAATTGATGCTTTGGGCAATAGAATGTTTTCTCACTATCCTGCACAAAACTATCCTCCCAAACCAATTTACCATCCTGTTTCTTCTATGGTTGTTCAGGGCTATGAAGATCACGGCTACTGATTTAGTTCTGGAAGATTAGGAGAGCTGCGCGGTTGCTCTTTTGGACAGTTGTGAAATCTCCCTGCTCTTTACTGCAGAACAGAGTACTGGAAGACAGAAAGCACGATAACTTCAATAATAGTGCTATTCTTCCAGTGAAAATGAGGTGAACATTTTGGCTGTGAACCATGGAAAGACTGAATCTAATAAAAAAGGCTGTTCATCAAGGGAGGGTTTTACACCTCAACAAATGCTCAGTTCTCCCCTCAGATTCTTGCTGTCTCAATTCTAGTTTATCTCAGATGTAATTGTGGACAATAAGAATGAGTAAGCAGTAACTAAAACTCTTCCTCCTAATTTCTTCTTTGTACTGTATTTGTCTTATGGATGTAGTTCCAGACTCGGGGAAGCCATAACGTTCTGACATAATTCTTCAGAACGGCTCTGTGCTCTGGTATCAACCTTTTCTGGATCCATGCTCATTATTTTAATGATTTTTAGCTACCATTTGATCAGACTTTTCATTAAAAATAAATTAACCCGCAGGTAATGAAAATGGTTCTAACGTATACTAAGATACAATGAAAAGTCATAATGGATAGTCCCCCTCTATGAAAATGTCAGATGTTTATCAATGAGGCATTCTGTTTAGAACCTTCAGTCTGTCTACGCACTGCCACAATGTTCCTTTATGAAGCAGTTCCAGAGGGCTAGGTTGTTCTCTGGCTTTTCTCAAGGGACTATTATGCTATTTAGTTTTTGTTAGTCTTTAAATATTTACTACTAACTAAAAGACTCTCAACCATTTTGCTGCAGTTCCATTATAGTTTTTTTTTTTTTTAACTTTTGCTTCATGTTAACATGGAATGAAGTTCCATTTAGAAATCCTGAACTGAAGCAGCAATAACATCTGCGGTTTCACCTCTTGAACTTTGTCACCTGCCTACAAAAGCTAATGGAAGCAAAACTTAGATTAGTAAAAATTGTTCATACCTTGGACACATGGAAGAACATGAAGATTTTTAAAAATATATTGTTATAATGTATTAATTATTAATACTGTCTTTAATAAGCAAATACATCACACATAATGTTCACGTAAACATCCACACCTTTAAACAACTTATATCACACTCTCTCTTACATACACACCCCTACTCAAGATATATGAAATATAGATTTTCCTCTGATGTTAGTGAAATGAGTATATCTCAGTGATTTTAACTTGATTTATTTGGCATCAATAATTATCACGAAATGTTGGGCATAGCTCAATGGCAGAGCAAGTGCTTTGCATGCACAAAAACTCAGGTTTAATATTTGCCATATCTAGGTTGCACTGGGTAGCAAATCCTTCTGAAACCCTGATTTCAGAATAATATTCAGAATAATATTGGGCCAGGTGCATGAATGTTCTGATTCAATGGCCCTGTTCATACAATATGTAAAAAATCCATCAGGAACTAATTCAGTGAGATCTCCTTTTTGGTGATTCTGGTAGCATACAATCACACTAATGGTCACCATTTGGGAAGAGTACTAGGCCATTTTCTCCATCTAGCATCTGGTTTCTCATGAGCCTTTACATAGGGAATGTACTGGCAAGACCTCATGACATCACTAACCCTTTAGCTATCTCCATGGCTTGACTGCTGTAGTCAATAAGTATTGGTGGGGTGGTGGTGGTAGTCAGGCCTTTGTAGTGAATTTGGTAATGGAGAAGCTTGCTTTTTCTAGCTATATTGTCTATCCAGTTAGATAGGGCTAGGTAAGCAAAACGGGACAGTTGATTGAGTTTTGAAGCTTGATAATATGATCGACTGATTGGAATCACTGCAAGACTGAGCCTTTTGGTGACTAATTCTGATCGCTTTGATACAGTTGTCTGGATCAACTCACCTCTTTTTGGTGTTTCCACAAGACACTAACTTGTTAATTGACCTAGTTAAGTGTGTTATACAAGCGGGCAACTTTCCGTGCTCCTAAGGTAGCCACGACGTATTGTAATTTGAGGACTACAAATATATCACAGCAGTAGATATCTCTGAAGGGCTGCTTCACTTCATTGAAGTTTCAAGTGAAGCACAACCTCAAAACTTCTTCCTAATGCAACAGGGCCCTCTTGCATCTATCAGCAAAATAAGGCAGTTATGCCGTGCTCTTGGCAGCCTCTTCTCACCACAACTTCTCTGGCACCACCAGTTGGACAATTTGCTGTTTATATCCTCTGGCACTGCTTGTCCTACAGTTCTGTGGGAAGATGCATTTTTTCCTTTTTCCGGCACTGCTAACCTCGAGTTTTGGTGAGAGCTGACAGAGGATGCACCACTTACTTATTCGGGCACCACTGCAGGATATAATCTTTATGATTGAGACAAACATTTTATTGTATTTCTTTGAAACTTTAGTTATACTGTAATTCCAAAGGGCACAGGAGCTTCTTCTTCTCAATAATATCAAACATAGGAAATAAATCTATTCTGCAATGGTTCAGCACATCCAATTAATGTTAATGATCTGTTCCTTTCAACCTAATTGGATCAGAGTCTAGGAATTCAAAAGTGGTTCAGCTTCACTGTTTCTTTTGAAATAAATTCTTGCAAATCTTGTTCTGTGAAATTGTCTTTATTTGTCTGATACATGATAGCTAAAAGCTCACTAGATCAGAGTACTTTGACGCTGCATGTCTAGGGTTGTAAATTCATTAATGAAAGAATGACTTCATATGGAAAGCTCACCAGAAAAGCAAAAGCCAGCTTTTACAAATTAACTGTTCTGAATTAGTAGCTATTACAGCTTTGCAGGAACACATACAAAATGCTTCTCTTTGAGTCAATAAACCAAATGTGCCTTTTTCCAGGCCCACATGGATGATTCGTGATGCATGCAGAGACAGCTGGGAGCAGCTTCTCAAACAACCATGTGAGTCTGGAAAAAAGATGCAGCGGCTTTACAGATTCAAAAAGAGGTGCTTTGCAAACATTCTCACACATTGCAAACTACATCTTTCAAAGCATTTGCACAGCCCTAGCAGCTATTTTGGTGAGCTCACGTGTTCATCCAGCTCAGAGAAGGATAATCTTTTTACAGATGATGGCAGCACTTTTTAAAGCATATATTTTTGTTTTGGTTATAATATTCAGAAAAGAAGGAAAAGAAAAAAACGGCAAGATATGAAACGGTATAAAAACAAGCGTATTAAAAGAAAAGAATCATCGACAAAGCAAAATACACATATTGCAGTATGTTGATAGAAGCAATTTATATACAATAATAACTCAGAAAAAAGTATACAGCAATTTTCATTTAATAAATCACCTTAATATATATATATATATACACACACACACATACACACACACTTGGCTCTATAGTGCTGGCTCTATAGTTCCTGATGAACACATTGAATATATACATGAAAATCAATCTTCCAAAGAGTTTGCTAGATCACTTTACTGATTAGACTCCACCATTATTGTTATATGAAATAATACACACTATTAAATCCATGAAAACAGGGAACAGCCTTAGTCCAGGTAGTTTTCCTATAGAGTAGTATAATACAGAGATAAGCTTTTTGCTCCTGCACTACTGGAGGTGTAGATGGATGCTTTTGCAAATGCAGTTTTCCTCTCTTCTTTTTTCAAAGTGTATTTAATAGTAATATTGAAGCCAGATAAAGACTTGGTAGAATATGCCTAGTATTGCCCCATATCATTGCTAAATATAGATGCTAAAATTTTGACAACAACCTTGGCACAGAGATTGCAAACTATATTATCTTTGAGATTCATTGTCTAGTGTTACAAAAAGGCAACACACTTCAGATAATATTAGAATGTTAACTGATAGTTTAGAAATACAATCAGAAAAACTTGAATCAGCAGTGGTGGCTTTGTTAGAGGTTGAAAAAAATCATTTATATGGTGCTGGTTACAGTTTCAGAACTTACTTTGATAAAAATGGATTCCTTTCAGCTTTTATGAGATGGATTAAAACATGGCATCCTAGTCCTTCAGCCAGAATTGTTACAACTGTGATTATTTTTTTACCCATTAATATGTTTTGTGGAACGCTTGAAGAATGTGCTGTAAATTCGTCTTATATTTAACTTACTTTGGGAACCACTGTCCTGTTTTATTAGGCAAGCAAATGATATTTGGAATATATAGGTTACTGCAGTTGAATGTAAATTATTATTATATTGAGATGATATTCTGTGTCATTGATAATTATCAAGATTCTTTACCTACATTTGTGGATGTTATTCAACAGTGTGATAATCAGACTACTGAATTACTGAAACAGGCCCAAAATATTTCCAAGATCTAATGTATATTTGTAAAATGTGGTTTTTTAAATTGTTTGAATTCTCTTAAATATCTTGGAATAAATTTTAAAATTGCAAATAAATCCTTTTTTTAAAGTACAGTACTTGGGCTAAAAAGGACCAACTTATTGTTGATCATCCCTACAAAATATTTAATGTATTCTTTCTTTCTTTCTTTCAACTTTATTGATTTAGTCTATTGACCTATCAAGTATAAAGGAAATAAGATAAAATAAAATAAATGCCATTGTAAACATACAAATAAGAATTAATAAAAAATATAAATATAACTAAAACTATGATATAAGTTCATGTCAAGCCATCACCGCTGCAATCAACACCAATCTGATCTATATAATCTGCCCTCTTTATAACTGCCTTTGATATAAAGAGTGCAATCTTACTGGTGATACGCAGGTTCTTGCCCTGTAAAAAGTAGGAAAGTTTCTGCTGGCTGCTCCAGTATTTTTATTTTTTAAATCTAAATCTAAATGGTCAGTCCTCTCTACTGAATATAATCTACAATCAAACAGGATGTGTGCAGTATCTTCAATAGCTGGGGCGCCACAAATACATAGTTTTTCTTCATATGGGACTCCTTGAAATCTCCCATATCTTACTATAGAGTCTAACTGCTTGAAATGAGCTCTGGTGAAAGCTCTTCTAAGATATTGGGGTAAAGGAGTTGTTAGATACTTTTCTAGTTGGAAGACTGATTTGTGTTGGGCCAGCCACTTCAAGGACTTGAGATGTTTAAGGTGTGCTATATCCTCTTGGGCAGCCACATCCAAAACCCTTTGTTTAAAACTTTTTTTGGCCTTCAAGTCTGATTGTACTGGGAAGTGGGTTGAAAATCCATACTGGGAAATTGTATTGGTAAGTCGGACTACCCAAGCACGAGGAGGCTTATTGTGCAACTGTTCTTCAAAACAAAGCTTTGGTAATCTTTCTGAGTCCATAGATAGGATCTTCAGCCAGTAATTGAATGTATTCTAAGAAGAATTTGGATTGCCTAGAATTGCTGAATAATGGCATATTCAGTTCAATTTCTTGGTTTGACTTGATGCAATTAGTAGTTTCCAAAACCCTAAATTACTTGTACTGAAACATCTTTTGAAAGAGTCTAAATCTATAATTTGTTTCCACAGAGACCTGAAGAATAGCATTATTAATTGGTAATTTGCAAAGAACTTTTTACAGACCTGAAATATAATAATTTAATAAATCAGAGATCTTATGTTTTAACAACTATTAAATATATTTCTTATAATGTCAGTACTGGAAGGAACTGGTCTAATAATGGACTCCATATGGTACATGGATACAAACGAGGATAAAAACTTAAAAGGACATATTATCAGACTAAGTTTGATACAAGCATGGAACTCCATAAGGAAAATAATAAGCCCAACAATTTCACCATTAGCTTCTCCTTTAAACACTTTCCATGTTGGAGAAATATATAGTAAGAAAAATCTCACTTTGTTTGCGATGGGCTGCTATATAAATGTGACATATAAACAAACAAACAAATAAATAAACAAACAAATAAATAAATAAAATTACATATGCAGATATGGTCCACCCAGACTCCATGAATACACTAAAGACACAACAAGAATTATTTAATGAAGGCTGAAACATATCATGGCTATGTACTTAAAAATTGTTGGAAGGATAAAATCTGATCTTAAAAATTAAGGGAGGGACATTAAGAAAAATGACAGTATTTGAAATGCTCATAACACCATCTGTTAGATATATTACTAATAATATTTTATTAGTAAATAAATAATATTTATTTAATAATAAATTCCTATTAGATATGAAACAGAGGTTGAACAAATAAAAAAATGCATGATAAAATGGATGCAAAACTTGAAAGAAACAGTCACAACACAACAATGGGTAGAATGATGGAACAAATCTATAAAATTTATTCCAAGCTATAAACTAAAAGAAAACTGGTATAAAACGTTTTACAGATGATATACAAGCCCATCAGTAATTTCCAAAATGAATGAATCAGCAACAAATGTTGGAAGTGCCATGAAACAGAAGGAACATTTTATCACATGGGATGGACATGCAAAAAACTAAAAAATATTGGAGAGACATACACAGCACCATTCATAGAATTTTAGAAATTAAATTTGAAATGAAATCACAATTTTTTACTAGGTATAATCTCACAAAACCTTAATAAAAAAATGCCATAACCTGTTGAGATACACGATCAGAGCTGCGAGGATCAACTTTGCCCAACACTGGAAGGATATAATACTAATGGTATGTGATTGGGAATCAAAACTTGGAGAATATGCAGCAATGGCAAAAATAACAGCACATATCCATAACAGAAGCTGAACTAAATTTAAACAAGAATGGTTTCCATATGTACAACACATCACGCAGCAAGGCAAATATAAATATTTACGGTATTTTTAAGGGGGTTTAAATGTTTATAAAGGAGTACAGAGAAGGGAGAAGTTAGAGATGAAATACTTATTTTATCTTTTCCAAGCAGCTCTCACTTTTTTTTCTTTTTCCTTTTTTGTCCTTTTTTTAGTACTCATAAATAACAATAAATAATAACATAGAAGAGACTTTAGTATTAAGTTCAAAGATATCAACTTTTTTTATATTATGAAATAATTCAATGCACTTTGCAACTTCTTATCAGTGTCATATTAAGCATCAATTGTACAATAAGCAACTCTATATTCATACATATATTAACACTGATATACATTTTCTATCTTTAAAGGTTTAATTCACTTTAATCATCACAGCATTAACACCTTCCAGTTTCTATTGTATAGATATCATTTAGTTTTTATTTGTATTCTATAAGGTATTGTTTGTATTCTATAATAAAACAATTATTTGGGAAATTTTAAAAAAGAATTCTTACTACTTTAAGAAGACTAAATTCATCAAAATACTATTCTGTTTTTATTGCACACCTCAGTGGATGGCTAAGAAGGGCTGGGTGTCAAGTTTTTAATCTTGGAGAGGTAATAAATTTGAGGGGATTCTGACTCATGATTTGCTTTGCTCATGATCATCCCATTTTGTGTCCAAATAATATTAACACATTTTTGTTAATATTATTTGGGGAAGAAAATAAGGGTTAAATATATCACTGTAATGTTCGAGTTATACCAAAAACTTAGAATGTACTAACTTATGAAGAAGATCTGACTTATCAGTCTTGGAGTGTAGCAAAAAAGTATTACTGTTCTGGACTTAAAATCTTGAGGTTCAGAAATATGTTTACTCTTAGCCTTTGAACTGACTGAGTTTGAAGGGGTCTTTTAGACTATTTGGTTCAATCCCCTGTTCCCTGAAAAATCCAAATTAGACCATCCCTGACCAATGGCTGTCTATCCTGACTTGAACACATCCATTGAGAGAGAGCCCACCACCTCTCGGTTAATAGTTCCAGTTACGCTCAGTACCTGCCTCCCCCTTCACCTGGAATCAGTCTTCCTGTAACTTATGGCTTCTATACAGCCAAACTTTCTTAGATATGTCCTCTGTTTAGTACACTCACGCTCCATTCTCTCGGCAAGCAAAAGTATATTGAAATATGTGGGATTGGAGTGCTGGTGTTAGCATCAGAGGCAGAGATAACATAGGAATTGGTAGGCCTGGGAGTTAAGATGAACAGAAGTGATGCTCCCCTGCAGCTGTCTGCCACTATGTGCACCTAAGAAAGAGAGATCAAATATCATTTAACAAACACTGCTTTATGAGTGCCAGAGATTTTTATTTTATTCAAATACTGTTTTATAAATAGACAAAGACTGGTTTAAAAATGGGAAAGGCTTTTCTTTTTATATGAACAAATATTTAGAAATGGTAGGGACTTAAACACATGAAATAAAATCACATTGGGTTCAATTAACTCTCACTCATTGTTGGGATATTTTATTTTACTATTCCACCCCCACCCCCCGCCAAGATGCCAAAATGAAAGTATAAATTTATTGTAGAATTAACATTGACATTCCCATGTTTTTTTAAAATGGCCAAGCAGATGGAAAGATAACTGCTTCATATGTAGAACTGTGATGTATGTCTCCATGGCGCATAAATGTGGTATTGATTTGCAATTTTATATAAGGCTGGAAAAGCAGAAGAAAGTAAATAGAGAAAGCTCATTAGAAAATGAATTGATTGGGAAAAATCAGAGGATGTTATTATTACAGCAGAGAGCATTTGTGAATTTCCCATAATTAAATATCACCGTTCTTTCAAGTCAATAGATGGCATGTCTGTCTTGTGAAAGAGGACATTCCCTGATTATAAAGTAACCTAAAAATGTCCAGTGCTGAAACCAAAACAAACTTGGCTTAATCTTGGAGACAAACAAACGCTATTGGCAGAATTAGCCCAGTACTTAAGAAAGGTAATATAACACAGGCTTCCTCAACCTCAGCAACTTTAAGATGGGTGGACTTCAACTCCCAGAATTCTGGGAGTTGAAGTCCACCCATCTTAAAGTTGCTGAGGTTGAGAAACCCTGATATACAGTAACAGATTATATTACTCCAGAGTGCAAGTCTTTATAAAATACATGTTTTATTCTGAAATACTGTTTCAGGTTCAGTAGTGATTGTTCTAGCTGTCACTCATTACTGAGGTGTTATTTTAGATTTGGGTTGTATGTAGCTAGAGATGCACAGCCTTTGAGACAAATATGCATCACTGACCCAGTTACCGATGCCTTAGAAGAGTGTTTCTCAACCTTGGCTACTTTAAGATGGGTGGACTTCATGCTGGCTGGGGAATTCTGGGAGTTGAAGTCCACCCATCTTAAAGTGGTCAAGGTTGAGAAATACTGCCTTAGAATAATGGAATCATAAAGTTGGAAGGTACCTTAAAGTTATCTAGTTCAACTCCTGCTCAGTATAGGATCCATTAGAGCAGGGATTTTCAACCCTTTTCAGTTAAATTAAAAATAAATCCAGGAACTCCTGATCAAGAGGCAAAGCTCTATTAATAAAAATTGGCTGGGTTTGAGTGACTTTTTTTTTTTTTTGCTGTTAGTGTGTCACAGGACACCATCAAGTTCTCACAGAATCCTGAAAAACCTTGTATTAGAGCATCTCTGACAGATGATGATCTAGCCTCTGTCTAAAGACTTCTATGAAGGAGAACTCAGCACTTCATGTAACAGCCTATTTCACTGGATGAGAGCTCATATAATCAAAATGTTCCTCCTGATGTCTAGCCTGTTTCCTTGTAGTTTTAACCAGGTAGTTCTGGTCTTGTTCTCTGGGGCAAAAGAGAATAAGTCTACCCAGTCTTCTGTGTGACAGCCCTTCACATAAATTGAAGACTGCTGTCATATCTCTGTCCTGTCATCTTTTTTACAGGCTGAGGATACCCAGTTCCTTTACCCTAAACTTTCACCATTATGGTAGCCCTCTTCTGAACTTCCTCCAAATTTTCCCTCTTCTTTTTGGGCTGTGGTGCCCAGAACTGGACAAAGAACTCCAAACAGGGTTTGACCAGGACAGAGTAGAATAAAATAATACCTTCCCATGATCTACAAAAATCACTCCCTTGTTTCCTTGGATCTATTCCTATAGGACTTGAGAGACAGAATATGAAAGAAGAAGAAAAAAAATGCCCATTATACAGAACTCTACATAAAACAAATCTGTTTCCAAAGAATCCACTTTTTCAAAAAAAGGCAGCTCTTCTATGACTTCTGTGATCAGGTGTTCCATAATATGGAGGCACTGCAATTTATCACACTGTGGAACTTTATACAGGTAGTCCTTGTTTAGTGATGACAATTGGGACTGGCAACTTGGTCATTAAGTGAACAGTTGCTAAGTGAAATTGTGACTATGCTTACAATCTTACTTCAGCTTTCCTTTACTTTACAGACCTGCGAAGGTTGTAAATGTGAGGATTGGTTGTAAAGTTACTTTTTCATCACTCTCATAACTGCGAACAGTTGCTAAACAAGTCAGTCCCTAAACAAGGACTACCTAGTGTCATTAATTCTGGGTGATTCTAGCACTTAATTGGAAGAATTGGGAGAGACTTCTGCAAATGCCTTTGATTCAGTATTGAAGATGTTGTTACTTATTAAAGCAGAATAGAGTAAAATGATGACTTCTTAGATTTGGAAACTATAGTTCTGCTGAACCAGCTCAAAATTGCTTTTGCCTTTTTTGCAGCCACATTCCACTGTTAGCTGACATTCAGTTCAATGGCTATTCCGAGATCTTTTTCACAAAGATTATTGCAAGGTTGGGTATCTCTGATTTTGTATCTTTGTGTCTGATTTCCTCTCCCTAAAAGCCGAACATAGCTAATGCCATGAAAAAATGTGGAAAAATTAAAGGCAGGCTTTGCAAGAAAAAAAGCTGCATATTTCCTGGTAAGGTGATGCTTAGGAAACAATGAAATCCTCCAAAGAATCGGTATTAAAGTGTTAGCAGCAGATCTAAATCTGACCTACCACGTATGGCTGCTATGAAATGAATTTATATTTATATAAACATAGCCTGCTTTTTTCACATTCAGAATGACTAACAATCTAATTGGAAGGCATGGCATAATTGAAAAGCATTAATGACTGATGAGGAATTTATCAGTGGAAGTTATGCTTCTGAATAACCCCCCATTGAAAGACTTCTGCTCTAAATTAAAATACGGCAAGGATGCACTTCTCTCTGTATTAGATTATGAATCTAATATGAAAAATGCAGCTCCTTTCCTGTATTCATGTAAAGGACCCAGCTACGGTATTTGTCTTCATATAAGTGGATATTTAACCGATTTTTATTTTGTGAGTGGAGAGAGACGTGAGAAGAATTTTTCATGCAGTCTGTGAGAATGGCTAAATTGAATGATAATGCTGTTGGGTTAGTCTTTGTTCAGGTACTGTGTAAGGAAGAAAGTCACGTCTTTGCTCTCCTTGTGTCCTGAGGAAGTCTTTTAAATGGGTACTCATTTAACTTGTGAGATCTCTCAGGGGCATCCAGGCATGACTTCTGATGTCTGCAGGGGGTAATTAATAGAAAGAGCACAACAAGTAATTAACGAAGACAGCTAAGTTCCAAACTTGCACAAGCGAAAGTTACTCTGTAACATACAGGTGGTACGTGCTCAGAGTGAGTTCGGCTGCACAGCCAGGCCTGAAGATGCTCAACCTGTGGATAGATTTAAATCTGGCTGTGCTGAAATAATATTAGAGTGGGCAGCATCTGTTTTCTGGTTATATTATTATTATTATTATTATTATTATTATTATTATTATTATTATTATTCCTCCTCCTCCTCCTCCTCCTCCTCCTCCTCCTCCTCCTCCTCCTCCTCCTCAGTACAGCAGCCCTGCACTATTGCAAGAGGAACACCCCTCTGTAGCTTTTCCAATACTATTTTAAAATGGCCACCATTTTCTGTAGGCTTGAATTTATGCTGGTTTAAAGAAAGCATATTCAAGAGTGATGCATCCCTTACTTCAATCTGTGCTTTCAGAAAGTGTGGCTCTTGGCACACCCTCTTAAAAACAGAAGGGATTATGTTCTAAATAAAATGTAATAGAGGGTTCTAGAGGACTATAATATCTGTACACATTTACCTTGAAATTCAGCAATTAGTTACATGTTATCTAAGCATATATGTGAAAAAGTCAAGTATAGTTTGGGAAATAACAATTAAAAGAAAAAGGTTTGGTTTGGTTTGGTTTGTTTATCTAGCTCATGGAGAGTGAAGTTTCCATACAGTCCATTCTTACAAATTTACATTTGTAAATTTCTTCATAAGTGGGATGGAGAAAACTTGGATTTTATTTATTTTTTTACAAAATCAAATGTCTAAGAAAGTAACACAGTTAAGTTTTTCCATCCTGTTCTTTAATCCCTGGGTGCTGGGCTGAATCAGAGCTGCCCTCCCACCCCCACCCCCAAAATCTTTAGCATTTCCATGAATATAAATATAGCACAATCTTTTTCAGGGTGAACACCGCTTCTTCTTTCTTCTTTCTTTCATCATGAAGTATGTTCCAAATGTTCCAGACCTTCCATGGAGTCATAGGGATCTCCAAACATTTGGAACACTGAGAACCTGCTATGGACATTTTTTCAAAATGGCTGCTGGGATGGAGGCTTGCCTATAACAATACGGCCACCCTGAGGGGCATAGCCGGTTAGAAAAAAAATTATTGTACTAGCATGCCACCTGCTACTTCCTTTAGTTCCACTTCCCACAGGGTGTGATCTATCCTTCCTGCTTATGTTGGTCTTTTTTCCTGGGCAGTGGTCACACTTTCAAACAAAGCAGTAGGCTACAGATACCCACCATTGTTATTTTCCAGTACACTTTGGGGGCCTATTTGAGGGCCATAAGCATTCTTGGAAATAATTTGATATTGAAAGCTGGCATGGCACTTTGCAGTATGCTAACATTTCATTTTTCTGGTCTGTATGATACATAAATATATGTGTGCGTAGATACACACAGATACATACTTGCATGCTCCTGCATACATGTACAGTACATGTGACATGTCAGGTGGGGCAGGGCCTCTGGCAAATTCCAAGGAAAGTGTGAGCAGACATATTGAGGAGTCCCTGAATGGCCAAAGAGTTTGACTGGGGGGGGGAAAGTCATCTAGTTTTCACTTCTCTGCTCAGAATTAAAGCATGATGCTGATCTGCTTCTCTCTTTTGTAAGCTATGTCTACACCAGTGTTTCCCAATTGGGTGCCTTCCAGATACATTGAATGACAACTCAGATCCCTCCTAGCCAGCGTAGTTGTGCAAATTTCCCTGGGAATGAGTCCCTGTGGGAATAACTTTTCAGTAAACACTCACTGGAACAAGCTGTAGATATGTTAATATTTCTTCCAAGAGCAAAGGAAACCAAATCCTCTTTGCTGTGTTATTTTCAATAGATGATTAATTTGGTTTCTTTCTAAGTCCAAGATCATCACAGTTCCTGATTTTTCAAATACTGAACAGATGGACCGTTTTAGAAGGGATGCATTTCATTAGAAGCCTTGTCAAATAACGCTGCAATATTTTCATGAGCTTTAGTTAAAATGTCTTGATGATCAAAGCCTATTTCCTCCCCCACCCCCCACTAAAATAAAGTATATGATGAGTTTGGGAATGTGCCAGAAAATATGTTAAGATCCATACAGATTTCAATGTTCAGCTAGCACTCAATAGATTTATTATTTTAAAGTATGCTACTGAATCATCCCAGTAATTTTGATTTAATAATACAATATAATTCCATTTTGGTAAGGTTTAGAATCTGGACAGAGCTGGGATTGCACATTTCTCCTCTTTTTATTGTGTTAATTGTACCCCGTGCCCCAAAACTACTCTGTTGGACAAACCTAGATACCATTCTAAACAGATTTGCCAGCAAAAGAAAGTCTGATCTGGAAAGGCTTGCCCTCCATTACTGCTAACAGAATCTTTGTCCCTTTTGCAAAGCATTAGGCAGAATTTCAATAGGCCTAGTGCTTTCCCAGTACAACTTCCTCATGCCGGGTTTCTGTAAAGCAACTGTTTGAAACAAAGGAAAACAGGTGTCATCCCTGATTGTAACATGAGACAGAAATGTTACCCGTTCTCACATCACACTGAAGCCATATGGCTTTGGCAGTCACATGGCTGGCTTGGAGCAGTGAAATGAATCTGGCAGTGAGTACGGACTGGATGAAACTGACTGGAGAAAATGGCAGAGGCCTCCTTAACTCACTTTTTCCGTAATGTCCCAAACCCCCCAGGTGACATTCTCTTCATAGCCCAAATTTTTACTTGCTTTTTGGATAAAGCTGTTATGAGTCACTATTTTAGCACTTTCCCACAGCCTGAGGGGAGAAAATTCATATAGGAGAAAGATGGCTGCAAAAATGATGAGATTTTAATAATGTGTATAGAAAGAGTTGCAAAGAGACCAGTTAAGATTAAAAGAGGCTGAGAATATACAGAGTGATTTGGATCAAAATAAACATTGTTTGGAAAGTAAGCAAAGAGGGCTAAACAAGGAGCCTCCAGCAGAGGGAATGGAATTAAAAATAAAAGTGATAAAATGATTTGGGATGAAAGGGGGAATGTTGGAAGGGCTATTTTAGATATGTTTAAGGAAGTGATAATATGTGTTGAGGAGTGGAATTGAAATGAATGCTCAAATCCTAGAATCATAGAATATAGCAGTGTTTTTCAGCCTTGGCCACTTGAAGATGTGTGGACTTCATCTGCCAGAATTCCCCAGGCAGTATTCTGGGAGTTGAAGTCCAAACATTTTCAAGTGGCCAAGGTTGAGAAACACTGGAATATAAGCTTGAAAGTGTCCTTAGAGATCTTCTAGTCCAACCCACCACCCAGTGCCAGATTCCTGGACAGATGGTCCACCAGCCTCTCTTTAAATCCTCCAGTAAAGGAGAGTCTACTACCTCCTGAGGCAGCTGTTCCATTGCTGAAGAGCAATTACTATTAGATTAACAGCAACTGAAATCCCCTTCCTCATCACTGTACCTCTTTGTTTCTTCTCTGATCTTCTGGAACAACTCTGAACAATTCTGCTCCATCTTTTACATGAAAGCTCATCAGTTATTGAATCCTTGGGTCATGTCCCTTGACCTCTTCCTTCCTTTATTTACATCTTCCCTTTCTGGTGCTTCCACAGCTTGCATGTCCCTCCCAGTCCCATCCCCAGACAGGACTTGAGAACACACTATTTTCATCTTTTTTTCCTCCCTCCTTGGCAAGAATCAGTTTAAATCCTTCTGGATCAGGTTTTTCAAGGCGTCTTTCAAACACATTCTTCCCAGTTCTCATGAGATTAGCCTGTCTCTTGCCAGGAGTCTCTCATCTCAGAAATGTGTCCCATTATCAAAGAATCCAAAATGTTCTCATTGGCACCATCTGCGTAGCCAGTTGTTCACTTCCAGTATTTGTCTCCCTGTTCTTGGGTTATGTCCTTCAGCAGGAAGGACTGCAGAAAACACCACCTGTTCTCTTCAGTCCGTCATCTTAGCTCCTTCAACCTCTTGCTTTGGCATCCAGTTTCTTTTGCTTATTGCTTCTTACTTTTGTGTGTGGAGGAGTTTTGCACAGCACTGCTTATCCTGAAAGGGAATAGCGCGATGGGTATATTACATGTCTGCATATACATAGGCACAGCCAGACAGCTACTGTTTTCATCCCTTAACAGTCAGAAAAAAATCATGCAGCCTTAGGAATGTTCTCTGTGTTGCACCCTTATAACATTCAGTTCTTCTCCTGAGCCAAACAGCATTCCCTGAATTTGCTCAAATGGAAATTGGCATCCAGCCACTGCCTCACGTCTCATCCTCATGGCTGCCTCCCTGCATTTAGTTTCACACTGAGGTGGGTGGGTGGGAAATCTGTGCTGGATTTGGAAATCATGGGGAAATGGTGAATCATCATCATCATGATGCCTTCATTTCAGCAAGGAGTGGAGATGAGGAAGGGGTGTTATCAACAGGATAGTGTACTCCTTGGAGATCCAGTATTAATACTGCCAAACCTCTTTATTGCATTTCTTTCTACACTGCAGCTTGGCTGGAAGTTAGTGGGCTCAACTGCTGAAGGGTTCCCTACTGGGAAAGCATGGCGGCATAGTGCTCATCTTGGACTGATGCCAAAGTCACATATAGGGGAGCCCTTTCATTGAATCTCAGGTCATAGGAATTGCTGTGCTTGCTACATTCAGACAATACAGTTAAGCTATTTACTGAATTCATCCATCTGAGGAATTTGCCTCCCACACTAAATCACACACAGAAAACCCACCACCACCGAACAACAAAATGAATGAAATACAATTTAAACTAGCCAAACAAAATTTGTATGAATGCAACTGAGTTGATTAGCTAGGTTGTGTAACACAGCCATTATTCCCCCCCTCCCCCCCAATTATGACCTTCTGGAAACTAAAGCATTGTGGAAACAGGAAGTTGCATAGGATTTGGAACCATCAAGAAGTGGCTACTCAGGATACTTTTGTGGGCTCTGCTGCTTTTGGATCTTCTTAATGCGTGGCTTGTTCTGCTTGGAATCAGTCTGGCAAGAAAGAACAGCTTGAGCCATTCCTCAGACCTGGAGCCCTCTGCTACAAATATATAAATGGTCCCCTGGCTTTCAAGACAGGGGTGGATGGACTGGGAAGAGGTAGAGACTTCTCTAGCTGCATCCTGTGAAATACAGAAGTCATCTGAATTGAAGTCAGAAGATGTGCCATTAATCAATGACTTGCAGCTGAAGTTTCAAAGGCTGTTCTCCATGAAACAATAGAACTCTGTGAAAGCATCAATGGAAAACGCAGCGTTTCCCAATATTAACAGGATCAGGAAGTACTTCTCAGACTTTTTCCTTGCATTGGGAGTCAGGACACACATTCTCTTACACACATTTAAAGATCAGAATCTGTATGCATTTTTATCTCTGTAATGTTTAAGCTTTGAGGATGGGGAAAAGCTTAAGATGATCCTATTAGCGTGAAGAATGTGGCTATTAATTCCCCCAGTGGCTGGGCTGTAAGAAAGAATAAGGATTAGAAAACTGGATGAGAGCAAAAGTGCTCTGTGGGTCTTACTGAGAAGACCCAGGAAGGAGAGGAAAAACATTGTTCCTCTTCCTTATATCTTTCAAATTGCAGTTGGACCAAATAGTGCAAAAATATATGCTAGGAAATAACTCTAGGCAAGTTAAAGGGAAAATAAACGTGGTTCTTCGATTTTACAGTATTTGTACAAGAACTCAGTTATTGAGACTTCTGACAGTACTTGCCTGTCACATGAGAAAGGAGCAAAGTGCTCTTAACCTAGAGAAAACAGCTAGATTCAGAAATCTGTGGGTGGAATTTAACTTATGGGGTGCTCCCACTGGTAAAAAAGGGAGAAGGATGAGGCATTTTTGTCACTGCTCCCTTCATTTAGAATTGAATAATCTTCTCTGAAAGGTTGGGAGAAGTGCTGAGCAGAGAAATTTTCCTTTGTTTTTTCTCTCTCAGTTCTGATTCAGTTTGATGAAAGCAAAAAAAAAAAAAACCTTTAGAAATTCTTTCAAAGGTGAAAGATGGGGTTTTTAAAGCGGCCAAAGGTTGGGTTGAATGTCCTGTCACTCACTGCCCAACGATTGCTTCATCAGTCTGTAGCCTCCCTGGTGTTACAGACTCCCACAAGAAGACCTCATAAGGGAGCTATTTCTATAGGGCTTTATCTGTCAGTTCTTGGACCGTTTCTCCTTCTCCTGGAGAAATGCAGAGAATTCATCCATCACTTTTTCCTATCCACACATTTGATTGATAAGGTTGAAAGGCCATTGGTGCTCAATTCTAGTTGGAAGACACTGAAATTTAAAATGAGATGTTTGTAAAGTGTCCAGATTCAGGAAAACAACTTTTTTAACTGGAGGAAGCTTCTGCTAGATTGAAGAATCTTCATCAATTGGAAGGAGCTTTTCTGTTCTTAGAAGAACAATTCTTGAGCTTTCTTTTGCTCAGTTGATATAGATGGAACTCAAGATGCTGCTTTTTGTCTGGCTTTTCTGAAACCAGAACCCATTCAGTATAGAAAAAAAGAAACTGCAGAATTACAGAAGTGTCCCCATTTCTGCTACTCCCAGGTATCTTTTCCTACGTATGTATGCAAAGGGAAGTTAGAAGCTAGAAGAGAGGCAGAGTGCTTAAAATGAAGCACATTATATGACAAATTGGGACACAGATGCTTTTTTTAAATCATAGAACAGTTTTGACTTTGAACTGAAATAAAGCTTAATTTACCTTGAAATATATCACAGAGATGCTTGGGGGTGAAGAAGAGAGAGGTGCATCTAACAAACTTCAAAAAAAGGGGAGTAAATCCATCTCAGTAGCCTTCCTCTGAACTTGCTACAATTTGCCAGTGTCCTTTTTGCACAGTTGTGCCCAGAACTATTCCAAGTGATTGGAGTAGAGTGGAAGAGCCAGTTTGGTGTAATGGTTAAGGCACCAGCTAGAAACCAGAAGACTGTCACTTCTAGTCACGCCTTAGGCATGAAGACAGCTGGGTGACTTTAGGTCAGTCTCTCTGTCTCAGCCCTAGAAAGAAAGCAGTGGCAAACCACTTCCGAAAATCTTGCTGAGAAAATTGCAGGGGCTAGTCCAGGCAACTGCCAGGAGTCAAGACTGAGAATAGAGTAGAACAGTTACTTCCAATGATCTGGAATCTGTGCTGCTGTTAATGCACCCCTTTTTAGCAGCTGCATCATACTGCTGGCTTATGTTTAACTTGTGGTAAAGAAGGATATCAGATACTACTTCATAGGCTATTGGTTGAACTCAGGTTCCAAGCATTAGGGAAAAAGTCATTGGAAAAATCTGTTCACATTTTCAGCAACAAAGAATCTCATGGCACCTTAAATTCCGACAAGTATATTATCAGCTTTCATGGATCACAGAATAATCCTAATAATTCTTGGAGGATTAACATTGTTTCTCAAGGATTAAAGTCCAATTTAGATTTCTTATCATATTCCATGTGCTAATCAGCTCATCAGTGCACAAATATCCGTGCTTCACTGAACGATTCCTGTGTTAATGGCCACAATTGATAAGTCATTCTCACTATTTCTGTTTTATTGCTGTGACCTCTCCTTTTACAATTCTTTCCTTCCCCCTCAAATAGCTAAGTCTCTATAATACTCCCATCTGAAGGCAATAGTCTATCCAAATATTTAATCAAGAATAATATAAGTAATCCATGAAAGCCAAACCAGTGATAATTTCATTAGTTTTTGAGACATCAGGAGATTTTTTACTAATTCCTGCTACATTAAGCTAATACAGTAGGCTACCCTCTGAAACTTTCATGATTTTAAGGACATACTGTTGTATTTCCCTATATGTTTACTTATTTCAGATATTTTGGGACTGGGTTCTGATACTGAACTGAAAGCATTACTTCTTTCTTTGACTGCTTCCTGGGCTCCTGTAAAACCCAAGACCCATTCCTAGCATAAGGGTATAAAGTAAGCAATCGGAGAATCTTCCAATTAAAAAACCCAATTCCTTGAATTAAAATATGGAGACATTTTTTTTAAAAAAATGTATTGAGGACCCTGAAGTCTAAAGTTCCAACCCAACCTTTTCTTTGAAAATAATTGTGTATGACAACAATAGTACTTCACATCTTTCTACCCAGATGCATCGGGACATGAAGTGTGAAATGATGGCCTTTGACCCATATACTGTAGTAGAAACAAATGATGACTTTGCTTTTTATTTTTACTATCCCAATCTGATGAGAAAGTATATTTTAAAGGAAAAAGTACAGGAAAATGAGAGCATTTATATCAGAAAAACTGCTACTTCCTCAACTCTACTACTTTCCCCAGGTCAGGCTTCAGTGTATGGGTGGATTATTTTGAGATGATTGTCTCCTTTTTGTGAAAGCACTTTATTTTCTTTTTCATTGATACTAGTGAGAGGGAAATCCACTGTGTGTAATTTTTCTGGCCCTCATGTGGGACTTTGAGGGGAAAATGGGCACAGGATTGGCTGTATCAATGGCCTTTTCTGATGCCCCCCCTCAATAATGTCTTATTCTTGTCCACACCAGTTTGGGGGCCACAAAGTGGTGGAGACTGGAATAAAATGACTGAAAATCCTCTGCCTTAGGTCAAAGAGAAAGCCGCGTGGCACCCTCAGATCCTTCATTATGAAAGTGTCTCCTGAGTATGCACATGCCCAGGGAAGTTAGAATCCAGGAAAGAGGCAGAGTGCTTAAAATGAAGCATAGTCTGTGGCAAACTGGGACACAGATGCTTTTTTAAAATCACAGAACAGTTTTGACTTTGAATTGAAATAAAGCTTAATTTACCTTGAAATGTATCACAGAGATGCTTGGAGGTGAAGGAGGGAGAGGTGAATCTAACAAACTTCAGACAAATGCTGTGGGGAGTAAATCCATATCAAATCCATATCAAATTGAATTGGTTAGGAAGTGTTTGATGCTGCTGAAGTGCCTTGCAAAAACTGCCTCAACTGAAAGATTATCTGTTAAGATTTTTTAGTTCAGCCAACCGATTTGATGTCAAAAAGCCTAACTGTTTCTTGTCTAATGAAAGCTACAGAATACTTGGAAAGTGTGGTAAAGCACACATTGTTAAAATAGAAAGTTGCTGTGTTTGTCTCTTCAACCAGCCCTTCTTTCCCCTTTTTAATAACACCATGATAATAGCATAATATCAGTGATTTTGTAACATAGATACTGCAGGACCTTATGGCTATATCTTAATGGGGAGGATAATCATGTCTTGATTTTTCCAAGGTTTGAACTAAAGTGACAACTTCTACAGTATTTGTAATAAAATTGATATCAGATTCATTATCAAAGACTATTTAAGTTTTCCATATCTCCTGTTACTATTACAATTAATTTATATATTGTGATGTAATATTTCTAAAAAATTGCATTTTTATTCTTTTTCTCACCTTAAATTGACACTACAGTTATGGGCTAATACAGACCTTACAATTGATAAACAAAGATTTGAACGACTGTTGAGATTTTTGCTTTAAAACAATTATTGGATGATAACAATGAGTTTTTTATAATTTGCCTGTTGACACGCTCTGGCAGAATTTCCAGCCACAATATTGGCCAACATTTTGATTTGGTCCAGTAGTATTTTTAGCTTCAATAACACCTAAATTATTAAAAATGATCACTGAATCCTATAAGACAAGAAAGTTCACAATTAGTCTATAAATAATTGTTATCTATAACATCTGATATGCAGATTTTAAAAACTAGAAGAGGGAATTGAATATCTCCATTTTCTTTTAATGATGGGAAACTGTCTTAATGTCTGTATCAAAAATTTCAGAAGATTTTAGACTACAGCTTCTTGAACAAAAAATAGTATTTTGGACCTATTGGACCCTACTGGGCTTGTGTAGAAAAAGGAATAAGTTAATTATTGTATTGTTGGCAATGTAATTACAATAACACTTTATTAAGATGCTTTTGTGATGTCCTATAATTGTTCTTTTCTGGGACGAAGTCATTAAACATAATAATTTGATTTTGAGAAAAGGTTTAATAATTTCAGGCATCCCTATTCTTTTGAACTGCACACTTACTACATGGAAATGATGACTGGATAATGGAGATGGATTTTCTCTGTCCTTCATGATGCTAAGTGAATTACTCAGCGAATTGAAGACCTGATCTTCCTTCCAACTTATGAATGAGTTGCTTACAGACTTAGATTATATATGTGCAATTATAATGAAATATGGTTATCCTTTATTGAGACTGTTACATAAATATATCTATATCTATATGTATGTACAAGAAGCCCTCACATACAAGGTGTACAGAAGTCAGGTCCCACAGACAATTTATTATATACTGTAAATGACATTAAATGTTCAAATTGGTTGCCATTTTCTTCTAAACACTTCCTTCCTCATTTGTCACATTACCTTTGAGCATTTGTAAGTACAGTTACATTTTCTCTTTCTCAAAAATAAATAAATAAATAAATAAAATAAATAAAATAAATAAATAAATAAATAAATAAATAAAACATATTGTGATTGGCCTATGAGGACTGAATTTTGGTATATCCTGTATATGATTTCTGGCTGCTGTTGTTTTATTTTTCTATTGTTTTGTTTTGTTTTTTTCTTTCTGTTCTGTTTAAATAAAGGCAAAAAAGTTTTTCTTTTATTTAGTAATTTTATCAATTATGAACAATATCCTAAAGAGGATAATGGTTAACCTTATAAAAGATGATGTGGCACATCAAGATTGAGATTCAACATTTGTTGCTTCAATTTATTCAAATGTCATTAGTTTGATTTGTTACATATTTTCTATGAAGGTAAATGTAAATCTCTAATGACATTTGAGAGACAGGAGGAGATGGGAGGAAAGGGCACCACTTCGCCCAGGTTGGTTTCTTTTCCAAAAGCAGCTGCAGGAGAAGTAAAAGCAGTAAAACAAAAGAAGAAAGAGGTAATGCCATCTTTAAATTCAAGGCTAAAACTTATGCCATGCCCAAATCTGCCTAGCACTTGCTCAAAAGCAAAAAGAAAAAAAGAAAAAGAAAAAAAACCTGAGGATGCTGCTTTTGTTCTTTTTTTATTATACATCTCTCCAGCTGTCCCTAATTCCTAGTCTGATAAAATGGACGCAGTTGCCTTATGTTGTCTTCACTTGGAAACATGGGAAGCCAGAAAAACTGCAGATGGTTGGAGTGATGTTTGTACAATGATAGAGTGGACTATTGTATCTACGTTTTGGCCACCTCTTAGCTAAATAAGTACAAGAACGTTGCCTTCCATCCATTCTTCAAAATCCCTTCTCTGAAAGGAAGCTTGGAAACAAAGTATTTTGCATTCAGTGGAACAAGACGGGTTAAAAAAATGCAGAGGTTTCACGGCACTAGATGTAACCTTTATTCTCAACAGCTTGTTAGTCCAGTGGAGCAGAGACTATGGCAACTAAGGAGCCAGGAGCTTTGATGTGTGTTAATGGTATAGACCACTATTTAAAAAGGGTTTTAATGCATATAGACTTTTCAATTGATCTCATACTTCCCTGGCTCATAAATATCCATTCTTATTGCTAACCATCACATGTCAATATAGTACACAGAAAGGTAAATTCTCCATCAATCGATATAATAGCTGACTTCTACCCCAGGGTAGACATGTATTTGTACATTTTAAAAAGGAAAATATGGGTAATTGGCGTTTATTTCTGACACTTTTCTCTTCTGGAAAACAGTTGAAATAAAGAGAGCATGAGATCATCTGATGATTTAAGCCCTCATGGACAGAGCTAGTGTTCAAGTTTAAGAGATCTCCCATAAAAGGTTGCTTTCTCAGTTCTATTTGGTAGCCTTAATAGAGTTCTCCAAAATGAAGAGGTCCTGTTTCTTTCTGTCCTTGTAATTTGATACAGAGAGCAGCCTCCAGATTAGTCTCTCAATAGATTTGGCTACCCTCTTTCCTTCTGTTAAATTTATACTCAAATACTTTGGGGGATTGCGTTGATTGGTGTTGCTTGTGACAGTTCTGTCTGCCATTTGTCTGGGCACCTCATTAGCTTGATTGCATAGACTGATGCCTGTGTGGCTGTCGGTGCCTAAATGAAGCCTTCAAAAGAATTTGTAGAATGTAATTAAAAGCCACTGAGCAAAATTCTAAGGGACCTAGAAGCACACAGGACCCAGGAGTTATATTGGTGTCTCAATCTAATTGACCTTACTGAGAATTTTAGCTTTAATGGCATTTGCTCATTGCATATTTTATAAGGTGATCATGCACACAGTTGTAGATAGCACACATGCTTGGTGGAGAAATGGGAGGAGAGTACATGGAGGAGGACATTACCACCTGCTTCCCGCAATGAAGAATTCTTGGTATAACTAATTGAATGGTTTTTTCAATGGACGGGGGTATTGGGAAAAGCACCTGGTGATGAAATTGCTAGCATGCTCTCATTCCATATAGTTTTTAAATGCAACAGAGGAATGATGGCTTGGCAGCCAGTAAGTCTTTAAAGAATTCCAATACTTTTGTTTACATTTTTTTTTACAGCTGATCTTCTCATAGCTATGTGTACCTGACATTCAGAGGTAAGTGAAAGAAAATACCCCTGCAGATTGCATTCAGATTGTTTTACAAGAGAGGTGGAAGTAGAAACACTGGAGTTGTGGCAGTGCCCAATGTTATGGGGTTTCCTAGATCTTATCTCCGTCTCTCTTTTGAAGACTGGGACAAGCATCTTCCTTCCTTCCTTCCTTCCTTCCTTCCTTCCTTCCTTCCTTCCTTCCTCCCTCCCTCCCTCCCTCCCTCCTTCTTTTGCTGTCCTCCCCTTTTATTTTCAGGCCACTTTAATCAAGTGAATTGAAGCAGCATACAAAAGTTATACAACAATAATTTCCCCAAAACAACAACATACACACACACACAGAGTGTCTATCATCCATCCATCCATCCATCCATCCATCCCATCCCATCCCATCCATCCATCCCATCCCATCCCATCCCATCCCATCCCATCCCATCCCATCCCATCTCAAACTGAATTTCAATTTATTCATTTGCAGCCCTGTGGCAACCACATTCTCCAGAATTTCCATAGTATTTCTGGTAAATCATCAGTAAATTACTTTAGTAGCCTAAAATGCAACCCATATGGCTCTTAAGACTTTAGCACATTAGCCATCCCCACAATATGGTATGCTGAGCCTTTATATTGTCTTGGTGCTGTGGGAATAGGCAAGCAGTATGATGGCTCAGTGGGTCAGCCTGCTAATTCCCCTGGTGTTCATTGCCATTTATTCTCTCACATTTCAAATTTCCTTTAAGTCCCCACTCTGACTAAGAAACTTGCATAACAAGGAATTCTAAAAGGTGAAACAAAACAAAACAAAACGAAACCTATTTGCACTGAAGGCTAAACCCTGCTACCAGGGTCCAACTTGCCAACCTTAGCATCCACCTCAGCAAATCCATTCTTAATTCTAGAAGCCTTTACTCCACCCCCTGCCCCTTTTCTTTACCTCCTTCAGTTTAATTGTTCCTCATCTTTCCTCCAATTTTCCAATCTCCCTGGCAAAAGTTATGGCTGCTGTTCTGACTTTCCACCTTCCCTTTCTGCATCCAGTTGAATCTTCTCGCATCTGTCTTTGTTGCAAATCATTGTTATACCTTTAAATCCAGACTGGAAATTCTAAAGAGTAGAAGTTCCTGAATCCTGGATTGTGATAAGTAAATAAGAAAATCCTACATAAAAATACAGCTTTAAGTCAGGACATACTAAACACCCAATATATGCATTTTTTTTTTTTTTTAAATGGCTAACTCCTGTATTTGATGACTGTATCCTAGTTGGATTAATTAAAGGAGATGTAATTGTATGAATACAAATGCAGGATAGCAAACTAATATGTGCACTGCTATCTGCTCATAGATTCCTATGTTACAGAAACAGTTAATCAAGGGACTTATGTGAACCTGTCCTACTTATTTCCGGTAAGTCATTAGGAGCTTAAGTGAGGTTGCTCCTGCCAGTTTTCCTTTCCATTAAATATTCATAATTACTAATGGATATTGTCTTGACAAATTGAGCAATTTATAAATTTATGTCACACACACACGCACGCACACAATCATTTTTGTTTTTGGAATTCCCACTGAGCAAAAGTAATGCTTAAATCATTAGCATTTCATTGATTTTATAATTAAAAAGCTGGAGAATAAATGAGAATAAAGGCTTTCTAAATAGTATAGTAACTGGGTTTTTCTTCTCGTCCTTTCCTTGTCCTTCTTTCTTGATCTTTTTTTCCTTTTTAGGCTAATATCTGTGTAACAACAGAAGTCCCACTAAAAAAAATTCTAAGTTCTATTCTAAGATAGAACTGTACAACTGCTGACTCTTCCTTCAGGACGGCGCTACAGAGCACCATATGTTAAAACATCTAGATATCAGAATAGTTTTTTCCCTTGTGCCATTGCTCTGTTAAACACTACATGACTTGATATGTGCTGGACAGTGGCTTCTTCCTTTGAAAAAGTTATTTTACTGTGTTATTGTTTATTGTTTTTCTGTTGCTATCCAACACACTGTTGATCTTAATTCCTTGTATATATTTTATACTTGGTCATTAAAGTATTTTGCATTGTACTGCATTGTATTGTACAGGGAGATGAATGGGTTTTATTATCCCCAGGCAGGAAAGAGAATGGTATACCAACAAAAATAAGAGCAATGGGAAGCAGAAGTTTAATATACAGATTGTAACATCCCTATAGACTGAGGATTTAGCAAACTAAGAGGTATCAAGGGCACCACACAGCACAGTGCTTAATATCTTAGGTCTAACATATGCATATTAGTTTAATATAAACAAGAGGGTTAATGTTCAAAAGCATGAACTGGTGTCATTTAGGTTGTGGGTATGCATGAAAGTGGCAATCTATAGATAAATGATAGTTGCATGATATGCTTCAGTTAAATGGTGATAATGAAAGAACCAGTGATAAATATCAGGAAATATTAGTCTGCTGTGCGATATGAATGGATGGGTGAGAACAAGAGGAGAGAGAACAGAAAAAGTAACTGTGTGATTTAGAGACTCGAGAATGATGATGCTTTGATGAATAACTACTTAGAAAAATATCTGTTTGTTTCAAATATGTGGTTTAAGCATAAATCTATGTAAAAGTCCACATGGCAAAGGAATGAATAGAAATCTAAAATGTGTTTGATTTGATTGCTTATGAGGAAAGATTGAGATAATTAGTGAAGAATGCAAGAGTGTTGAGAGGATCTGAATTTGAGACAGGGCATTAATTAGTGAAGAATCAATATTAATAAAAAGAATTGGATAGGAAAAAAGTGAAAAAAAAACATTTAAAGTAGAACTACTTGAATTTCCAAAAGAATGAATGGGAAGTGGATTCAACGGAAGAAAATTTAGAAACTGTTTGGAAAAGAGTGGAAGGAACTATGTTATAGAATACCACAGCAGTGTGTGTAATTTGTTCATGAGCTACTGATAGTCTTTTTAATGATTGTGGTGGGATAGAAATTTGATTAATTAAATGAGCATAATAATAATAATAATAATAATAATAATAATAATAATAATAATGAGAAGTGTGAAAAAGGATGCTTGGTGGAATGATGAAGATGAGAAAAATCCATCTAAGAGAATGGATGAAAGGATGAAAGATACTGTATAATATTTATAGCCTGAAAAAGATAGCTGTAAAGAATATATTCAACAAAGGGAAGGAACAGTTATAATCTGGAGCAGATAAAGGGCAGAGTGATTTTGACGCAACAGAAAAAACTTGTTCCAGAAGTGAGTGAAAAGCCCAGAACAAGCAGCCTCCAGCAAAATGGAATTAACAATAAGAGTGATTTGGGATGAAAAAGAAGAGTGATTTGGGATGAAACTGAAGTGAGGGATATGGAAGTACTATTTCAGAGTTGTGTGAAAAAAATAGTGATACTGCTAAGGGTGGAATTGGAAAAAATGAAATCAATATTAATGTCCAAGAAAAAGAATGGATGGAAAGGTGTAATAAATATAGGGAGAATGTTGAACAATTGTAAGATTGTAAGTATAGTGGTATAACTGGAGAAATGTTACAACATCAATAAGGTTTTCTTATGGAGAGGCTATATGATTTGTTTAATACCTGTATTAAGGCTGCATCTGTGCCTGATGATTGGAAGGCTGCTATTGTTCCTCCTGACAAAGGGAAAGATCATAATGGCTGGTGTAGGTCTTCCGGGCTGTGTGGATGACATCATCCTGGGCACAGAGAGAACTGCTCCTGTCTGTGCTCCTGCCCTCTGAAGATGCCAGTCACAGATGCTGGCGAAACGTTAGGAAACAAAACTTCCAGCACACGGCCACACAGCCTGGAAGACCCACACCAGCCATCATATTCTGGCCGTGAAAGCCTTCGGCAATACATGGAAAGATCATAACTTGCTGTGCTGTTCTCACCAGGTAGCAATAGCTTGGCCAACCTTACCTGGGCTCAAAAACTAAGCAGATCAGGATTGTTTACATCTTGGATGGGATTCTGTCATGGAATTCTAGGGCTGTAGGATATGTGGGACCAGAAACATTCTAGAAGAAAGCAATGGTAAGCCAATGACATATTGTGGTGACCAAATGGCATGTCCATGTAGTGTGATGGAATGTGATGGTGACCTTGGAGGATGGAGGGGAGAGATGCCACCTAGGAAACCATCAGATAAAAGAGAAAGGAGTCCGCAACAGAGTAACAGCCAGAGAAAGAAACGTAGGAAGGATCTGCCCTAACTACTCAGGTAGTAAATAGGGAGGACAGGATATTTGTACTTTCGGACTTGCAAGATTCTGTTAATGTAACCTTACAATAAAGTAGAATTAGCTCATTTAGTCATGTTTCCTGTCTGGTTTACCTGAAAGGGCTGACATATAGTCACTAGGGGTTGAACTTGACCTGAAGATACGTGTATGTATATAATGCCTTTGAGTCAGTTTTGACTCTTGGTGACTGCCTGGACCAGTCCCTGCAGTTTTCTTGGCAAGATTTTTGGAAGTGGTTTGCCATCACCTTCTTCCTCCTAGGGCTAAGAGGGACAGGCCCAGATGGCTTTGTGCCTAAGGCGGGACTAGAATTCAGAGTCTTCTGGTTCTAGCCTGGTGCCTTTAACTGCTGCACCAAAATGGTGTCGTAAAGATATATTTACCTTTATGTCATTAAAGATTTTGGGTAGTGGTGAAAGACAATATGTGGTCTTCCAGGCTGCCCCTCCACCCTCCATTTTGAGGCACAAAGAATCTAGAGTGTGCACTGTAATAGAGACATTTTAAAAGCATAGGTTTTTTTTTTAAAGGACCCTAACTTAGTTTCTCCCCAAGCCTTGAAAAAATAAAATTTCATGATCCTGCCATTCCTGATACCACCCTGTTTATTTTGGGCCATTTATTCCCCCACTGTGGTCCTCAGCCTCACCAATATAGATAAGTATATAAATAATTGCAGGACCTTTGGCCACTCTAAATTTGCCCATCCCTGGTTTAGGGCCTGACCTAAGCCAAACTAAGTCTCTGTCTGTGAAGACAGTAAGTGTAGATAAGTTGCATCTGGTAAAAGCTAATTCAAACTCATTTGACAGCATTCTAGGTCATCAGTATTCCAGGATAGACTAATTACATGCAGGGCAGTCAGTACTGGACTTTAACCTGACCAGCAAAATACAGGATGCTAACTAACTACTAACTAGCTAACTAACCAACCAGCCACTAACAAGATAAGAGAACAGACACATTCCTCAGATCCCCTAGAGCAGTGTTTCTCAACCTTGACAACTTTAAGACATGTGGACTTCAACTCCCAGAATTCCCCAGTCAGCAAGGCTGACTGGGGAATTCTGGGAGTTGAAGTCCATACATCTGAAAGTTTCCAAGGTTGGGAAACACTGCCCTAGAGCAATGAGTGGTCTGATCTGGTGTATGACAGAGAAAATCTAGGGCCCGTCCAATTTCATTCTGTTCAGCTCTTTGGCAGGATCCCTTTTCCCCAGGCATTTGGAAGTGATCTACGACATGCACTCTCCTTTCTGTATCTCATTCTTGTAATTTACATTTCCTCTGCAGGGCTTAAGTGGACACCCTCTTAAAAGCCAGCAGTGATGTTCCAGTTAAAGCGAAATCAAGCCTTGCTTTGCTTCTCTAAGTTTTCTCGCTTAATACTAGCCTACTCTCAAGGTATCTACTTGCTTCTGTTTGCTGTTGTTGCTGTCATTGTTGTCGTTGTTGTTTTCTTTTAAAACTGTTTCTTGGTCCTGCTCACCCTTAGGGGAATACATTCAGCAGCTATAAACGTTGAGCAGCACGGGCAAATGAGCTACTCTGAAGCTCCAGTAATAAAATTTGTGTCTATCTTTGTTTCGAGGGCAGCACACACACACACACACACACACACACAGACAAGCATGACTGAATGGCACAGGTAACCCCAAGAACAAGGGGCATTTGCTATGCAGGGACAATGGGCAACTTCTGTTTATCAGGCAAAGATGCTATCTTAGACTAAAATATTATTGAATTGACTTACCACTGCGCTATTTAAAATGGATTAATCAGGCAAAGCAAAAATGCATAGCTGATGTAGCAGGGCTTGCTTTTGCAAGCAAATGAAAGCAATACTTTCATATGCAAGTTGGATGAGAAGTTTGGTTCATTTTCCTAGGCTAGTGCCCTGGGGTGACTCGGTAATGTACTTTACAGCTGCAGTCAGGTAACTGTACTCTCCCATATCTGGGGTTTTACCATTTTTGGATCTGGATGGGGTTGCACTACCCCAAACAGACCCAGTGCACAATTGGGGGCCCCTGCTAGACTCACGACCCCTACGTGAGGAGCAGGTGGCACTCGTGGCCAGGAGGGCCCTTGATCAACTTCATGTTGTGCACCAGTCGTGCCCTTTCCTAAATTGGGAAGCCCTTTTCTCGGTCACTCATGCCCTGGTCATCCCCTGCATGGACTATTGCAATACACTGTACATGGGGCTACCCTTCAAAAGTCTCGGGAAGCTGCAGCTAGTACAGAACATGGCAGCACAGGAGGCTTTGGGCACCCCCAGGGCTGCTCATGTAACACCTCTGCTGTGTGAGCTGAATTGGGTGCTGGTTTGCTTCCAGGCCCAATTCCAGGTGTTGGTTATGACCTTTAAAGCCCTTCATGGTGTGGGCCCAGGTTACTAGAGGAACTGCCTCATCCCAGTTACATCGACCCACCCCACCCGGTCCGGCAGGAAGGGCATGTGGCGAACCCCGTCGGTTAGAGAATTTCAACTGGCGGGGTCTAGGAGTAGAACCTTTTCTGCCATCGCCCCTGCCTGTGGAATATCTTGCCCCCCCGAGGTGAGGTTGGCCCCCACTCTTTTGGCTCTCCGGAAGAGCCTTAAGATCTGGCTCTGCTGACTAGCTTGGGGATCCAGTGGGGGCTCCCAACCCTGGGGGTGGCTGGCGCCTTAAGGATATGCTCTCTGTCTTTTAGCTTTGTAGTTTTTTAAATGTGCTTTGTAGTTTTTAAATGTTTTAATTACCTTTATTTGTGAGCCGCCTAGAGTCACTGATAGTGAGATGGGTGACGTATACATTTGATTTATAAATAAATAAATAAATAAATAAATAAATGACACTGCTGGTATCTGACATTTTGCTTCTGTCAGAACAAACTTTCACCAGAAAACCTAAGGCAGTTGACAGGACCCATTGCCAGCCTCTGAAGTGGCTGATCATCTTCCACTGATCTCTGAGGCACCTTTGTCTCTAACATTTCTATTCCCTTAATGTGGCAATGGATCTCAAGGAAAATCAGGGTATCTGCTGCTTTCACGAAGGAAGATTTAAATTTACTTATTTATTTGCATGGATCACTGAAATAGTTGCCGAAAACACCACTGTGGAACTGCATGTTCAGGCTACTGAATGGATACAGTGCATAAATTGTTGGAGAACAGGAAAACAAACTCAGCTAAACATACTACTTTGTAGAAAAATGACCTTGTGAAGAGATTATCCCATTAGACCATCCATCCTTTGACTCTAGCTGCTGAGAAAATAGAAGTTCATAATAAAGTCTTTTCATCTAGAACTAAGTTTGTACGATACTATTGCAGATATTAAATGGGAAAATAGAAGAACTATAATGAGTCTGACTGTTTTCTAAAACTTGTTTATTTAAGAGCAAGTCCACTAATTACAATAGGTTCGATCCATCCTTTATTCTGCCAGAATAAGAGCAACCTTGGAGTGGAAATCCAGTTTTAACACTCTTGCCAGAGGAAAGAGGTGATGTTCATTTATTCTTCTTTATTCTGAAGGGCAGAGTGATTTTCTCTCTGTTCCACTGGGCCTCCAGCCCTCTCAAGCAGACGTTTGGAGACATGTTGCTGCAGGAATAAGGGTATAGATAGTTATTGCTGACTACTGGATCAGAACTGTCCCTTAACCAAAAGGAAAACAAATCAAATTCACTATCTATTTATCACTGGACAAAGAAAGCAACAGCAGGTGAGGAATCAGCTTCAGTGTATTTGATTTCCTGAAGAATAGCATACTATAAAAAATAGTCTAGTTGGTCTCCAAATGAGGGCTGTAGTGGAAATACTCATTTAAGTTGTAAGTGTTCAACAAAGGTCCATTTAAAAAAATAAATGGGAACTGCTGGACAACAGCAGTAAAAGAATAATTATTGCTGTTATTTCTGTTTCCACTAGCTTGTATAAGAAACTCCTTGTATAATAGTCCCAAATGATATTTCTTGTTATATGGATATTGGCATATGTTTGTTGGAGAAGGAAGATGTTGCTTTTCTGTTTAAAGGTTTGTCTTAAAAAATAGGATAGTCCTGATGGCTAGGCTATAGGAGTTTAACAATTTCTGTCAAACGTTTGTCATGAGCGGGAGATTTGCAGCAAGATATTAGCAGAGAAGAAGATCAAGGGCCTCTTTGAAATGGCTCAGAATACATTGGTAATGGGCAGATCTCTTGCCAACCTTATTTATAGTTGATGCAGCTGGAGAAAACTATAAAGGGCAAAGGAGAAATGGATGGGTGGAAGGTCATGAAAAAGACTTTAATTGGTCTTAGGTTCTGGAACATTCCCAAATCATTTCCAGCAGTCTACTTAAAGTAGCAATATAGAGGTTGCTGAATTTAAATCAGACAAACATGGTGGAAGAATGGTATTTTAAATTTGATAGAGCAATTGGGTTTATTCCATCTGAATAGATCTACCCTAATGGCAAGAGAGAATCTGTCTATCTGTCTGTCTGTCTATCATCCATCCATCCATCCATCCATCCATCCATCCATCCATCCATCCATGAGATGTTAGCCTCAGAATTTAGCTCATCCTTTTTGCCTGGGTTATGTCTAAGAGCATTAAAAACCAACCAACAAACCTATCCTGGACAAATCTAGGCCTCTCTAGTCCAGCACTCTGGTTTACTGTCAACGAGATGCTAATTAAATGCAAGAGCAACCTTGCTGTTATGTTCCCCAGCAGTTTATACACTAGAGTTAATTTATCACCATCGCAATTGGTAGCCTTTCACAGCCTTTTACTGCAAAATGTAAGTTAACATGAAATACATTATAAAGAAAGAACTGCTACTCTTTGCTGAGTGCAGCTGCTATTCTGAGGACAGAACTATAATTCTGAGCAACCTTCTCTTTGGATTTTCAAATCTACACTATGATGGTATTACTACACTTGAAAGAAGGCAGGAGGGATTTGCATATAAAATCAGAACTAAATTCTAGTGTGAAGCTCCATGCAAATACAAGAATGTAGATCAACCAACCTAAAAAGCTCAGGAGTAAGCTTATAGGCTTTATACAGTATTGGTACAGTTTTTATACAGATTAATAGCCTTTAGTATGTATATATATATGTGTATATTCAAATCCCATGTTGTGTCTATACCTACAAAGATCAGAACTGTGCAAGCCATGGTACTCCCTGTGACACTCTATGGAAGCAAAAGTCGAACTTTGAAGAAGCAGGATAGGAAGAATATTGATGTTTTTGAACTTTGGTGTTGGAGAAGACTCCTGAGAATACTATGGACAGTCAAGAAAACAAACCAATGGATCATCGAACAAATCAACCCAGAGTTCTGACTCAAGGCACAAATGACCAGGCTTAAATTACCCTACTTTGGACGCATTATGTGAAGACCCAGCTCTCTGGAAAAGGCTCTAATGCTGGGAAAGGTGGAAGGAAGGAAAGAAGAGGATGACCAGCAGTAAGGCAGATGTACTCAGTTACACTGGTGATGGGTGCACTGTTGGAAGACCTGAAGGACCAGGTTAAGGATAGATTGTCATGGAGAAAATCTATCTATGTGGCTGCTAGGAATCAAAAATGACTTGATGGCACATAATCAATCCATCAACCAATCAATCAATCAATCAATCAATCGTGTGTGTGTGTGTGCAATATTTCTGACCTTCTAGATATTGTTCTTAAGCGCCTATCATGCTGGTCAGCATGGCCAGTTACCTGGGATAATGAAAATGATAATCAAACTGTTGGATGCATCAACTCAGTCTACCAAATTATTTCCTTCATGGGGCAGGACAGAGGAGGGATCACCTGGTGTCCTACTTTCCATCTCTATTCTGCTGCTGTTATGTCCATAAAAGGGTTAAAGCTAGCACAACCAAAGGCCCCTCCCTCTGGGATTTTCCATGCTAATTAGCCACAGTATTGTTTCCAGTGGCTTTGGGGAGTTCTGTGCCTTTTGATAGATAGATAGATAGATAGATAGATAGATAGATAGATAGATAGATAGATAGATAGATAGATAGATAGATATAGATAATGTTAATTGTAGCCTGTTTGGGTATTTCTCTCTCCCTGCTTTTGCTTATGTTTTATCCCATTTTTGCAAGTTAACTGTTTCTGATGCTTGCTGATGTTTGATAAATAAATGTTAAAGTATATTTTTGGTAGCTGAGCTAAATGATGTCTGCACTTGCCCTGATCTGGGCACAGAATTGACTGAGAGTGTGCTGGATGCAAACTAAATTGGAAATTACGCAGTAATTTTCCAACTCTAGCAACATCTAAAAGGCCACAAGTTCTCTGTGCTTGTTTTAAATGGTTCCTTTTGTCTAAATTCCTCTATTTTTCTTTCTAATGTATGACATTTATATATGATCTTACTAGTTTTCATTCTCTACCGATGTCATTAAAACAAGCCACCTTCTGAACACAAGTAAGCCAATGCCAGGATTTAGGGCTCAGTATAACAATTCAGGTGGAATGCCATAATTTTAATAACTTAATAACTTAAGTAACATAATCTTACTAATTCTATTACATAATTCTGAACAATAAAACTCTACCCTGAAATTAGAATTGCAAAAGTTAGTGGGATATGTAAAAGAATTATGATAATGATAAAGTGAATTATAGAGTCCAAACAATAGGACATATATTAAAACAGAGTAAACCCTATAGGACAGCCAGTTTGGTGTAGTGGTTAAAATCACTGGACTAGAAACCAGGAGACTGTGAGTTCTAGTCCTGCCTTAGGCACAAAGCCAGCTGGGAGATTTTGGGCCAGTCCCTCTCTCTTAGCCCTAGGAAGGAGGAAAGGGCAAAAAAACTTCTGAAAATCTTGCCAGGAAAACAGCAGGGACTTCTCTGTGGGGATGCTAGGAGTGAATACTAATTTAAAGGCACACACACAAAAAAAAGTCCCACAGAAATGGAATAGTTTCTTGTTAGCTCATTCTTAGGTGTGAACAATAGCTGAAAGAATGTGCTCATGTTTTCTTAAGTGTAATTTATTAGATGTTTATTATACCAGAGAGGACTTATGAAACTTTATTCACTTCTCTGCTAACACATGCTGGAACTGAAAAAATGCTGCCTAACAATTCACATTATACCTCATTGATTATTATTTCTCCCTGTAGCTTTTTTTAATAGTTGAATCAACATCTGGTCCAGATCCTCAGCATTTGAAATATACCTAAAATGAATGATAAATTAGAAAGTTTCTATTGGGACATTTATTGAGACATCTTGAATGAAACTGAGTTGAAGGAATACAGGTAGTCCTTGTTTAGTGACCACAATTGGGACTGACAACTTGGTCATTAAGTGAAGCGGCTGCTATGTGAAACCATGACTGTACTTATGATCTTACTTCAGCTTTCCTTTGCTTTACAGACCCGTGAAGTCTGTAAATGTGAGAATTGGTTGTAAAGTTATTTTTTCCATCACTGTTGTAACTGCGAAGAATTGCTAAATGCTGCAGTTGTTAAACGAGGACTACCTGTACACTGAAAGGTAAAATTCATCCCACATTTGTTTGCTAAATGGTAACATTTTTTTTTAAGAAAGTCACCTATGGATGATCAGTTGGTAGTCTATGGATAAGACTTTGTTCCTGAATCAGTGTGACCTATAAGGGCTTGTTCAAATTCTAGTGTTTATTCAGTAATATTTGTCCAGCTATCTGATCAATAAAAAGCATAGAAAAAGAAATGGAGGGAAGGATCTCACTTTTTAATGTTGTTTTTTTCTCATTTGTAATGCTCAATTTCTAACTATTCCTTAATTTTATATCCATTGCCTGTGACGGGATTAAGGGATACAAGGGCATGGCTTGGTTCTATAGCAAAATGCCTAGAGAATAAAATGGCTCTCAAAATTATGAATGTTGATCTTTTATAAGAGAATGCATTCAGTGGTGAAATACAGACTGATAGAGCAATAGATGCGTGACATGTGTCCTATATAATGTATATTTCCTGTAAATGTTTGCAAACAAAAATAATGCAACAGAGATTGTCATAAAGCATCAGTCACATCAGTAGTACAACAAAGATTATTATCTAGTTAAGACACTGCACCAGTCATGGTAAGAGACAGTAGCTTAATACAACCTCAAAATTGGTAAAACAGAATGCAAGACTAATTCAGGCAGTTCATGAACAGTGTTCCTTCTCAAAGTTATATGCTCCTTAATTTTCTTCCCTCATCTGTAAAAGGAGATTGAAATTAAACCATTCAAAGTTGGGGCAAATCACAGTTTGCTTTTTTTGCCGAAAGGCAAAACATGACCGTTAGATCAATATGCTAAAGAAGGACCAAACCATGGTCATCAATGTTTTCAACAGAAATTAAAAATGGTAAAATGATGGCCAACTCACAAAACTGTTGCAATGTCTATTTTATTGGAATTAATTGTATTAACATTAATTGTTGTAATTTTTATCTATATTGAATATATTTTTGTTTAGGACACTGGGTTAAAAAGATGTTAAAATACATGTGCAAATGTGGATGAACAATTGAATATTTAAATGCTAGATTAGAATCTAAGTTGTAAACACCATTATTCTGTTATGAAATATTTGCAATATTTGCAAATACAGCATATTTGTGACTGATCTTCCAAATGATTGACTTTTTTTTTTAAACTGGAATTGTAAAATTGGGGTGTGATGACAGCTTCCATTTGAATCAGAGCACTGATTACGGATAAAAGGATATTTTATTCTTTATCCTTATACCATTTTTCCAGTGAAAATAATTTCCCCAAACTACTGTTCACTTTGCAAGGAATACATGTGCTAGCAGTTTAAGGTCAATTTTTAAACTGTGATAATGGCATGAAGGCTGCGAAAAACAACAAATGTGTGTGTTTCTGCACAAGTCAAATTGGAAACCTTTTGTGGATATATTTTTTAAGTGAAAAGACCAATTATAGCTCTCCTGTAAATTTGTACCTTGACCCTTACACTAGAGATGAGATCTGGTAGGAAGTGAGCTCTGCCAAGTATAAGCCTTCTGCAAAATGTAGAACTTCTTCCATCAGACAGTGAAGGAAGTCATAAGGTGATTACCCCTGACCTGCTCCTAACCAATATGGACGACCTATTAGACAAAGTGGAAGTAAAGGAATCCTGGGAGAAAATGATTTATACTCCTGGAATTCTTGATATGAATGGAAACTAAAGCTGAGGAAGATACCTTGGATTTCAAAACAAGAAAAATCATCAGAGAAATTATATGCAGGACTCCATTCCAGGAGAGTCTGATGGGGAAAGGATCCTGAGGAGGAGCTGGCACTGCCTCCAAAACCAAACGGAGTATTTTTGGGGACTGCGCAGCTATTGTGCAAGAGCAGGAAAAGGCACTACTTCTTGAAGGTACTGTTGACAGGTACAGTGAGTGTGCTGGGTTCCAATATATCCAGATATGGGGATCATGGAATAATAGAATCATAAAGTTGGAAGGATCCTTTGGACCATCTAATGCAGTGTTGTCCAAACTTGGCCACTTTAAGATGAGTGGACTTCAACTCCCAGAATTCCCCAGCCAGCCATATTGGCTGGGTAATTCTGGGAGTTGAAGTCCACTCATCTTAAAGTGACCAAGTTTGGACAACACTGATCTAATGTAACCGCCCTGTTCAGTTCAGAGATCCAAATTAAAGTATTCTAGGGTGACAGTTTTCTAACCTCTGCCTGAATACAACTGTAGTCACAAACTCTGTGGGTAAGTGGATCAGAAGAAATCTGATGCGTGTCAGTGAAGCTTGAATTCACGTTGTATTCAATGCCATCTAATTTCATAAAGCAGTATAAAACAATATAAACCCATGACTCCCCAGTTAAACAGTAACCCCTTATAACGAGCTGCCACCTGTTGATCCCAAATCCAGCAACTTTCCTTGCAACCAATATTGATTCAAAAGAAAGTTCATTTATTGAGAATAAGTGTACAGATCCAAAGCATCGCTAAGACTGATCAAAAGCGCGCCAAAAGCTGTTTTTCTTACTTCCCCCCCCCCCCCCACATCGCCCTTAGTTCTTGGTTCTCTGATTCTCTTGCTGGTATGACCTTGAGCATGCCAGAGCTTGTGATAAGGAGTCATCTGCTTTTTAACGGTTTCTCATCCCTACTCCCCCCCCCGCCTTTTACAATGGCAGAACCACAGCATGTGAAAAACCATTTTTTTTCTTTTTAAACTAGCCATCTAATAATCTATTATAAAATCTTGTGAGGATTCTGACACCCCTAAAGCAAAAAGCCACATCACTAACAGAGCTCACCTAACTGCTTGGCCCAAATGCCTGGGGGAATAGTACCTTCAAGACTTTTGAAGGCTGCAGAAAGACTATAATCGGCTCAAAACTGCTTAATGGCAATACATTGAATTTAATTTTTGGTTATGTTCTCAGTTTGGACCTGATGCGTTGGCAGTCTCAAAAACTCTTATAATTTTAAGAATATTTCTTTAGAGGCCAAACCAATAATACAGATTTGTCAACAATTGAAGAATCCAACAAAGGTAAATATAATCTATAAGAAATCTAAAATAAGTAACTGGAATAGCCAATTGTAATAAATCAGTGGCATCAGATTGTAAAAAATTGGTTAAATATGCTTCTTTCAGTTTTAAGGTAAGACTAATTACATTTTTAAAGGATTGGTTATCAGTTACACCTTTTTATGTCAGAGATGAAGGTACATCAATATATATGATTGATCATGTCATCTGGCTGTTCCAAATTTGCTGAATATACTTGTTAATCAGCTGTTGATTAGGGAGTTAAGGTTCAACCAAATTAATATGTAATACTCCTAACATTTGGAATTCGTCTATTGATGAAGAACTTTGGATCTATCATGAATGGGCTGTGGACAAAAAAAAGATTATTATGTTCTTGAAAAGTACATGCACATCAAATACTGAAAGTTGGCTTGATGAAATCTGTATTCTCTCAGTCTTTGAAGTGGCTTTTTGTCAATGTAATGGAGAGACAATATGATTCTATGTGGTCAGGATTTAATATATTGTTTAAAAGTTGAGCTGTATTATTCTTCCAATGTTTACAATTGTTGCTTTATTTAATTAGTATTTGCTTCTTTTTACTGTTGGGACTTGATAAATCTTCAGTTGGAGTGGGGTTTGTTCTATTAAAACGATACATTTATGATAAAGGTAGCTTTTGATGCAGATTATTTTTAGCTTTTGAATGTAAATAAGCTACTCCAAGTGAGTACGAATAGAATATATACTAGAGTTTGTATAATATAGTGTGGTTAGAGGAAACGAACATTTGCACTGTTTTTGCCTCCTCCTGATATTTCAGTTTTTGTATTTTGATACTATCACACATCTAAGAGCATATTTCATATTTTCAAAAAATAGCTAGCAGCACATCTCTCAATCTATCCTTTATGCATTATTTTGTCCCCGTTTTTCAAACCAATAGCATCTTTTCTTCCGACTAGGAGCGATATTGGCTAACTCTTTCTCCCTACAGTTTTCTGCTTTTCTTTAACATTTCTTTTGTTCTTATCTCCTTGTAAGCCATTGATTGCGCTATTGGTCATAGCTACCTTCAGTTCAACTCTCAGGAATTTCCTATGGAGAAAAAGAGAGTCCTGTGTTCTTGGAAATGCAAGATGCCTTTTAGTAAGTGCAGTTAATTGAAATTCCTGGATACCTGCAAACCATTATGTAAAAGTGACAATGGGTGACTAATGACTTGTAGTATTTGCAAGTAATTAGTGCCCTTTTTTAAGGTAAAGCATTATCTACATTTGTTCCTGAAATACATTTAACCATGGAGAATTTTCTGAAGGCTCTGAAAAGAGTGGCATCTCCTTCAATTTTCACAATAATGTCTGCAGAGGCTTCTCTCTCATTTTTTAATGTTTTATTCCCCTTCAGTTTCAAGATCCCTATCTAATTTAGTACAACTGAGAAATTAAATACCTGGGTTGAATAATTATACATAAATATGTTTTAATGCTTATTCTTAAGGGGCCAATTTTCTATCCATTTCTTAGCATTTGAAATATTCAACATAATGCTATCTACAACATTCAAAACTGAACATAAAAGGGATTGTCAACATGGTAAATGCAAATTAGACAGGTAGTTTGGCGTTGCTATGTGAAGTTAAAATGATTCCAGATAAAACAATATGTTGTATGGTGTGTAACTGGATTTGTTGTTTCCCCAGTATAGGTTTTAGCAATCTTACTGTCATCTGATTTTTCTTGCTTTGCTGTTTTGTTTTAAACCTAATTATTCATTTTTGTTAACCACCTAGAGTTGCTATTGTAATTATAATCAGCCTATTAATTGAATAAATAAAAACATAAAAATAAAAAAGGCTTGGAACAGACAGAAATGGAAGTTAAACCATTCTCCTGCCTGAGGACTGTTATGAACAATTGGTAGATTTCTGCAAGTTGGAATAAGTATTTGGCATCCGTATTCTCTGACCATGATCTAATAAATCATGGACAGAGAATTCAGGTGCCAAATACTTAGCCTTCCTTGGTGCTCTTCTAACGTACTGGAGCTGGATTCCAGAACTCCCTGTGAGTATTATGTTATATAGTCTTGGGGGAACTCTGGAAGTTGAAGTCCCAGCCCCCCTGAAAGGCACTAACTGGAGAAAGCTATAATAGGGACACGCATGCATACCACATGTAGGCATATTTAGTCTCCCCATCTCTAGATATGGAATGGGGAATCACATCAATCCAGTACAGCCAAACTACAAATCTCAGCAGTTCTACCTAACATAACTAGTTGTAAAGGGTGCTAGATAGTCCAGTGCAACATTTGGTTGGCCATGTAGTCCCCATCACTGCTCTAGATGAGTCCACTATGCTCTTTTGGATAATCTAAATCTGAAACTAGATGTTACAAGAAAACAAGTGGATCAAAGCCTGTGTTTTCCTAGGCTAATGTGGAAATGTTAAGTATATGACGTTTGCTTGAGAGAAATGGCCAGTAGGAGAGTAATGCTTAAATGTTTCCTCACCTCTAAGTTCTGTCTTGAAATTGCCCCGTAACAACTACTCAATGCTTTCTCTGCCTCGATGGGCCCATAAATGGGAAGTGAAGGCAAAGTGATTCCTGCAGTGAGAGATAATCTACGAGAGGTTCTTGAGACTAGGCAATGCACAGCTGCCATGACTTTAATTTCCTGTAAGATAAGGCGTTGCTGCCTGTCTTTTGCATCTCATTCTACCCTGCTATCCCGTTTCTTACTGTTTGGGAAGTTTTCCAATCATAGATTTAATAACTGATGTGAAATTTTATAACATTTCAGAGCCTAAGGACTGACTCATACATAAGTTTATTTAGAGGGATGCCTTACAGTATCAATAAGTATTTTACTTATTGAGAGTTATGTCTAAGAAAACATACATAACAGTGTGTTGCTATGAAGAAAATCTCATGGAATTCAGAGTGAATCTTCTGAATAAACATGATTAGGATTCTGTTGGGTGAGCATTCATGGCAATTATGTATTCAGTTTTTTATATGGTCAATACAATTGGTTTATTAATGCCTACTGCTGAAAATACTGTCCCAAATTGGACACTTGTTTTATGGGCTATCTTTTCCTCCCAGTCCCTCTTGAAGCGAGTTTTAATCTTGAAACATAATTTTCAGAATCTGATTTTAAAATATATATATAAAGTAAAACATGCCAGTATAGAACAATGTAGTTGAAAGGATCATATAATCCAACCTCCTGCAATGTGTAGGAAATCCAGTTACACCATCCTCAAGAAGGGTCTGTTTATTCTTTTCTTAAAAACTTCCAGTAATGAAGATCACCCAGCCCCCAAACTATCTGAAAAAATATTTGTACAGACCATCAGGAAAACTTTCCTTATATTTAACTGAAATTTAGATCGCTGCAATTTATGCCTATTATTTATGGTCCTAGTTTTGGTGGCAGTGGTGACCATTTTCTCTAAGGTACCTTTTTATGTAGCTAAACCCTGAGATCATGGTTTTTTTCAGTCTTCTGTTCTTCAGATTGAACTGCTGAACTTCCTTCAGACTGTCCTCATAGACTAGGTCCTCAACTCCCTATATCATCTTTGTCATTCTTTTCTGAACCTGCTGTAATCTGTCAATATCCTTCTGGAAATGTGGTGGCCGTAATTATACACAGTACTCCAGGTGTGGTCTCACTAGGACAGAATAGTGGGAAATTAGGATTTCACATGGCTTTGATGTAATACTTCCCTTTCTCACACTGCTGGCTCATATTCAGCTTTTTGTCAATGACCACATCCAAGTCCTACTCCAAAGTAGTGCTTCTAAGCCATGAGACCACTATTTTGTATGTGTGAACTGTATTTTTATTTCCTAGATGTAACAGCAATAATGGATTCCTGCAATGGGCACAGGGCTGGAAAAGGTTATGTCTAAGATCTCTTCTAACCCATACAGTGTATCACTTTAGCTTTTATAAGTTATTATTTATAGAACATTAATGTAATTAGTTCTAAGATATTAAGGATAATGAGAAAATAATAGAAAGAGAATAGAATTCCTGGAAAAAGCTGTGCTTATTTGAAACTTAAAAAAAAAAGTATTTTAGCACTATCCGTTTCCAGTTACAATCTCCTCTCACTTGGGAAAACATAGATGCAGATAACATGAATGCAAGATGAAAAGATGAATTCTGTATGAAACAGAAAGGGAAGAGTACACTTTTAATGGCCAGAAGCCACATTTTTTTCTCAATTTTAGGAGTAACCGAGTGCTATGGAGCCATGAAAGTCATACTATGACATTAACAAAAGACTAAGGGCTATCCCCTCTTTCACTTTTTTAGTTCATTTATTATTCTGGAGAGCAGTGCACAGGGCAAAAATGATTCAGAAGTGGTTTGGACCTTGGGCAAGTATAAGCATAGTACCTCTTTGTTATTTACTGAAGAAGCCTGAGAAAAAGTGCTGCTTTTGAAAGAGTTTGTAAAAGCAGAAGGAAGGAGGGAAGGGGCTGGCCTGCCTGGTTGTACCCACACCAGTGCAAGGTGGGAGGTGGTCTCACCCCTTCCTCCCACAAGGCCTCTGGCACTGCCCAGCCTTTGGCCCTGCCCTTCCTGCCATGGCATAGCTGCTGTGTGGTACTTCTACTGCCACCAGCCATCTTGCAGGGAAGGAGAATCCCATGACCGAGTCTCTTAAAGCCGGCTTGTGAGAGAGCTAGGGCATCTCATTGCCAGAGCACTTACTTGCCCATAAACTGGAAACTGTTATCTCTGTAGCATCGCTTCCCTGCCCTTATAGCTTTGAGGTGTGAGAGACCCAGATTTCTTTTATCTGACAATTTCTCTTGGTTGCAGCTCTTCTTCCTGTTCCTCAGGGTATTCCTTCTACCCAGTACGAAAGTATAGATTAAAAATCAAGAAGGAAAAGGTACAACTTCCTTTTAATTTTAAGCAATCACATGCACAATCCCATACGGGTGGATGAAATTTATTTACTTATTTAAATTTATAAAGCTACCCATCCTACAATGATGCTGGGCAGTGTACAGTAAAAAGGAATAATAAAATACAACTACAATTTAAACATCTGGAAGAAGAACGAACCATTAAAAATCCATCAAACACACTAGACCTGCCACTTACTGTAACCCAAGGCCTTGAGAAATACCTGTTTTCAGGGATCGTTCAAACATGGCTAGGGTAGGGGTCAGATGTATCTCGGGGGAATAGTGAGGAGTGCAGCATTGATAGGATCACAAACACTGACTTAAAGATCAGTCTCCCATAAAATGCTGTGAAGAAACTGGGAACAGATTTGCAGTGGGTGGAATATGAGGCTCAAAGAGGTTAAGACGGAACAAAAGTACAAAAGCTGTGCTTTGCACAAATACAATAAATTTAGGATACCAAACTTACTAGAACAATCACAGTGCCAGAGGCAACAATGGAGAACCACAGAACTATATAGCATAAAAACCTGGTGACTTTATCTGCGATTCAGGGATTAAAAGATAAGTCTTCCTTCCTGCAGATCTGTACCTTTTAATTAGAAGCAAAGCAGGGCTAGGAGCCATTCAGCCTTGCTCCTTTGTCTGTCCAGCAGCTTCTAGGATCTTGATCTGGAGCTCCCTCTCTCACCTCCATTCTCTAGATCAATCAATTGGAATTTTTAAAAACCCTGTTTTTTTACCCCCTCTCTGTAGACCATGGAACCCACCAAAGACTCCTCCAGATTTCTCCCTTTCCATTTACTGAGGAAATCACTTTTCTTAGATGCTCTTACAGCTTCCCCATTCTGAGGCTGCCCTCTTCTTTTGCAGAGAACTATTCTGTTTCTCTAATCTCTCTCACATCTCCCCCAATCATTTTCCCTGTCTCAAGACTGAGACTTTTTTAACTAGGAAGAGGGGAACTGGGGAAAATCCTTTGGAACTTGTCCAGGGAAGCCTATCCTTTTTCAGGCTAGGAATCCAAAACAACTAAATGTTTTTCTAGGCAAAAGGAGGGTCTGTGGATAACCTCCCTGGTCTGCCTGTTACTACCAAGGGAGACCTGGGAGTTAAACTCCCTCCCTCCCTCCCTCCCTGCTTGTCTGTAAGGTGTTTGTGGCAAGTTGTAGAGAATAAACAAGAAGACCTTGATGGAGATGTGGGGGAACCATTGCCTAGGCAAAAGGGCTGAAACATTTTTTAAATCCAGAGTAATGAGATAACATTTGGAAGTGGATCAGGCAGACACCTCCCTAATTCACTAAAGTAAAAAGGGAGAGGGGATGGGAGGTACAGCACAATCAGACTTGCAAGATTCTGTTATTATAGTCAATCTCAATAAAAGTAGTTTTAGCCTTCCTGTGGAGGTTGGTCTGGTCTACCTAGTCCGGTCTACCTAGTCTGGTCTATCTAGTGGGGCTGACACAAGGTGAATGTGACAGGAGAAGGCGTTTTCTTGCCTTACCTAATGCAGGTTGCCTATTCATTAAAGAGTTGCATTAACTTTAATGAGTGGATATTTTTAAAGGAGCAGCACCTTTTCCCCCTCCCAGATATGTGGAAAAGTCTGACAACAGTCCATCTACTTTAAAAAATTCTTCCGAATAATTTCTGTAGCATGCACAGTCCTGTTGTTTTGTCCCCAAACTATAGAAAACCAAGTGACTGTTAGAAAGGGTTTTGGAGTTGTGACTTTGAGAGGCTCTGGAAGTTGCAACCAACAAACTAACAAATCCTCTCTGCCATAATCAACTAGATGCACTGTGTATACAGTCATAACCTTTTTGTCCAAATGTGTGTCTATTTTATCAAAATACCAAGGCAGGAGGAGAAAGTATTCTCAGGCTTAGGGGACTTGCAGGACTTTCTAAAACACTAACGTCTTGAGGAACATGAGATCTAAAGCAGAGAAGGGGAGAGAGGAGGACCTGAAACATAAAAAATGCTGATTGTGGACTAAGCATGCTGATTGGTTAAAGAACAGAAGACAACTGGAGTGGAGTAGGAGAAAAGAATAAAATATTCTCCACAAGTGTGGTAAGGCACTGGCATTCTACATAGCAGGATTCCACATCACCATTTTGTTGCCTGTCACACTTTTACAGATAATAGTTGCTCTCTTTTCCCTCATTAGAAACACAGAACAAATTATTTGATACCTTATGTTACAAAGGACATGGCCAGATACATTTTCAAAGTAAATACTGTTTTTGTTTATTTCTCTTTAATGCTGTGAGTTATTCATTTTACATACACCATAAACTCAGTAGACTTCATAATAGTTTTGTAATTATGTTTAATATCATTTTCATCTCTCAGGGTTAAGAGGACATTTATCTAAGTGCTTCTACTATACAGCTTTGTATCTACAGGAGTTCTGAAGGGAGGATTTTAGATGTGATGCATATATGGTTACCAATATCCAATCTGTCAAGTAATAGGCACAATCTACTGCCACATAATCTGTTTTTGAAATCTAGAAGATTTCATGTCCTTTGTAACATAAGGTATCAAATAATTTGCTCTGTGTTTTTAATGAGGGAAAAGAGAGCAACTATTATCTGTAAAAGTGTGACAGGCAACAAAATGGTGATGTGGAATGCTGCTATGTAGAATGCCAGTGCCTTACCACACTTGTGGAGAATATTTTATTCTTTTCTCCTCCTATTGAGACCAGCAATAGTAAAAGGAAGTGTTAAAAATCTGTTTGGAAACACCCAAACTTTGGGAAATAAAACAATTGTCTGAATTGAAGTTAACAAGAGGGAGGCCTTGATTTTTACTAGAGGCCATAAATAGCACATGAGATTATTTGTTCCTCATAAATCATATTTAACTATTTAGCTTATTAACGACATCTATTCTCTTTTTGAAAATTAACTCTACAAATTCAGTGGAACAACTAACTATCCTGATTCCTGAAGTCCAGATTTAGCAAAATGAGTTATTTTTAATTCAGAGAGATTCTGGAATAATAACTGTCTAGAAATATAAATTTGAGTTTGCCTGGATACAGGGTTGATTTCTGGCAAGTTATTAGTATTGAATGACAGCCTTAATAATAAGAGACTGGAAATAATGTTTCAGATCAATTTCACTTAAAATCAATGTTTTTTTGTTCTTGCAACTAGAAAATTGGCAAACATTTATTGTATATTTTTAATGTTTAATTTCAAACTATTATTTTTTGAAACTTTGAATCAAGTCTTTTTTAAAAAAAGAAATAACATTACACTTGAATTATTAATTAAACTTCAGATCAGTAAGTTTAATAAGTTCAGACAGTTCATCCGAAAATAATTCCTGAATTTATTAAATAAATGAAAGGCAAGATGCCATTTTGATTAAAATACATGAAACTAAAACAACTAAGGCAAACAGCTAATTGATTAGATTGCATGCACTAAAGAATTCAACAAGTTGTTGAAGTAAGCAAGACTCTACTGAATTCATTGGTTTGGTATTTTTGATTGACTTTCATTGTCTTTGATATACAGTAGAGTCTTGTTTAACCGACCTTTGCTTATCCGACATTCTGTCTTATCCGATGCCCCTAAAAAAAACACAACACGCATAAATTGGTGACGAGAAAAGTGTGCCGCTTGTTTGCGAGCATGAGTGTACTTTCTTGTTGCTCCTGATGGTGGTGCTGCAACGCAAAAATCGATTGCAACAGGCGCAGCTGATCGGTGTTTTTTTTTCTACCGCACTCAATCGTTACTGTGTGTTATCCGACATTTTTGGTTATCCGACGTTCTGCCAGCCCGTTTATGTCAGATAAACGAGACTCTACTGTATTGGGTAGACTTCTGAAATCACATCTACTGACACCGCAGGATCTCATGGAGATACAGTATTTTTGTTCAGCTGGGAAGTAGAAGAAATACAGGCAATAATTTTTTTTTCCTTTCCCATGCAAACATCACTGAGATACACACTAGAAATAATAGCAATACTCTCATAAAGAATCTGGCTGCAAGCTTAAATATATCCTAAGTCCTAAATATAGATCTCCTGAATATGTGCCAGAACACTGCACGTATCTCCTCTTGGCCAGAAGCAGACTACACTATGCTGACATGTAAGATAGTGGCTAGTTTAGAAATCCTTTCATCCTATCATAAGCTGGGCTTTGGCTGGCTTGTGACCTACTGGACACATATACCAAAACAACCAGCACTATTCTATTTAGTGAAGGCCTTAATTGACCAAAGCCATGATGGGTGGTGAAGGTCAACATCTATGGGTCCATCTGGTGACTGACATGGAATATAACAGAAGTAAAAGAGCATGAATTAGCAAATTAAATAAAATGGATATGTGCTATATCTGTCAAACTAAGAGAAAGGGGAAGGCTGAATTAAGTTGATCTTATTTTATGGAATAAAGTTGATACATATAGATAGAGAAGAGAAAGTATGGGATTAACTATGAATAAAAGGGCTAAAATCTATACAAAAATCTGAATTGGTATCATTTAGACTGTAGTGGGTATGTATGAAAGTAGGAATTCATAGGTTAGTAATAGTTGCATGTCACATTCCATTGAAATGTGGTCATGGAAGAACCAGAATAGGTTTTGGAAAAAACTGGGCAACAATATGAATTTAAACATCAGAAAAAATCTGTTAGATGATATGAACGGATGAGTGAAAATAGGATAAGCGACTTGTCATTTGAAAACCCAAGAATAAATAATGATGATGTTTGGTGAGCATCTTCTTAGAAAAAGATCTAGTTTCTTTGAATGTGTGGATTAAATATATGCAGGACTACTGTAGAAAACAAATTAATATACCAACAGAATGAATGGAAAATGAATGTAAGAAAAGAAGATGTAAAATATGCCTGGAACAGAGACAAAAGAATTATGCTACACACAGTTCTAGATAGAACTATGCAGAGTTACACTACTGGGAATTATGAAGAAGGATGCTTAATGGAAGAAGCTGAAGATGAGAAAAAAATGCATACAGTAGGAGAATGATTGCTACCACAAATGAGGATAAAAATATTACATAATGTGTATATATTGGAAGGCATAGTTGAAAGTGGGTGAAAAGGGCTAAAGAAGATGCTCCCAACAGAGTCTGTTAAAAATAAGATTGATGATTTGAGATGAAGCTGAAGTGAGAGAATGCTGGACGGAATATTTTAGAGATTGGTATGGAAATGATAGTCATATGCTGAAAAGTGGAATTGAAATGAATGTAATAAATTTTACTTTTCTAGGAATAATTAATGAAAAGGGAAGTAATTGATCCTGTGAGAATGTTGAAAAATGGTAAGGCTGTAGGTGTAGATGGTATAACTGAAGAAATGCTAAAATACAGTTGACTGATGGTGTGGTTGTGCAATTGGTTTAATATATATGTGAAGAACGCATCTGTTATTGTTCGCCTATATAAAGGGAATGGTAGCAAGAGTGAATGCAAAAACTACAAGGGGATTTGTTTGTTAAGAGTTCCCTCAAAGTTTTTTGGCAACATTCTCACTAAAATGAATGAGGTGACAGTGAGTAAAATATGGAAAGCGCAGTGTGACTTTATGTTTGGTGTGGAATTTGCAGACCAGATTTTTGCTCTTCAGCAGGTCACTAAGAAATGTATGAATGTGAGAAGGAACATTTATCGCAAAAGAGCATGATAAAGTAAATAGATTTGAATTATTCAATGATTTACCTGAATATGGAATTGAAGTTTGGTTGCTGAATACAATAAGAACAATATCAGATGGAAACAAAGCATGCATAAAAATAAATGCAATGCTTAGGCAAATATTTAAAACTGAGGAAGCAAGAATGTATGATGACCCTTTGAATCTCTATGCATTTATGCATAAACATATAAGGAATGCTTGGTGACAATAAATGTTTGATTGGGGCATGAATATACATTTACATGTGTGTGCAGATAAAGCTGAATTCAAACAATTGAATGTTTGATTGTGTGATGTAACAGAGTATGGATCTGAAAATTCACATAACAAAGACCAAGTGACTTGTATTTGACAGGAATGATTTGATGCCAAACATAAATGGAGAACAAGGAAAGGAAGTAGACAAATTTAAACAGCTTGGTAGAATGTTTACAGAAGATGGGGAAACATAATAGCAAGTTGGCAACGGGGCACTTAAAGAAATGTGCGGGATAAAACAAGAAGGGCTATGTAGAGGCAAGAATGATTGATGCTAAATAGATTGAACACAAAAGTGAGTGACTAATATAAAAGAGATCTGTTGATATAGTTTTGTTATGCAGAGAGAATGAATGAGGATTGAACTGAAAGGAGAAAACTGAGAGGTTCATGGTTGGGGGCATTGATGAAATCCTCAAAAAGGGTTGAGAAGTTTAAAAGACAAAAGGCAATATGTGAAGCAGTATATGGACTGTTGGAAGCAAGGATAGTTTGTAAGGACAGAAAGATATGGAGAGGTATAGTGTATGGCAACTACAATACATATATTTCCTTTTTTTCTTTATCTCATTTCTTTAATTTCATTGGTTTATTATTTTTTATTCTTTTTCTGTGATTTACATAACACTGCTCAGTCCAAAATGGCATATTGTGATCTCTATGTATGCACATCCTAAATATACCTATCATTGTATTCAATGGGGCTTATTCTTGGGTGTCTATAAGATTATAATAAAACAAATCTGCTTAGGTGGGCTTGATCCCATTACTGATAGACATAAAGAGACGTGTGTAGCAATAAAGTGAGTCTTACATCATGAATATAGCTGATGTTTTATATAAAGCCAATGACCAACAATAAAAAATCCTCTCCCTAATAAACAGTATGAAAAATTCAGTTCTTATTCACATTACACTCTCATGAACAGGCTGTCATCCTGTGTGTTCATATACCTCCAGTGAATGAATAAAATTTTACTATTCACATCAGATTATCTCTGGTCTGGGACAATGTTTTGAATAAGCAGTAGGAGGAAGGTTCTCTTGACAGTAAACAACCTGATGACCAAGATTAAATTCTGAAAAAAGTTTCACATGTTCACAAGCTGCCAACATTTATTCTGACTTTCTGAACTTGCAACATTTTCAGGTTTCTTTTGAAATCTGACTTTCAAGACTGTGACTAGATTTCTGCCAAAGAGACAAATTAAAGACAATATGAGAGTAATTCTGGACACTTTGGAATATTATGAGGCACATCCTGAAAAGCAAATGGCCTTGATATTTTTAGACGCACAAAAAGCCTTTGACAACGTGAGTTGGCGATTTATGTTATTGCAATTGGCACAAATGGGGTTTGGCAAAAATTTTACTCAAGCCATTGAAACAATATACCATAAGCAGACTGCAAAGGTCATGATAAACGGAGATTTAACAGAACAGATAGACATAACAAAAGGGACGAGACAAGGCTGTCCACTATTGCCCCTGTTGTTTGTTTTAACATTAGAAGTGTTGAACAGGAATATAAGAGAAGAGAAAGAAATAAAAGGAATGAAAATCAAAAAGGAAGAGTACAAATTGCAAGCTTTTGCGGATGACCTAGTATTTATACTAGAGGACCCATTGGAAACAGCATCCAAATTAATTGAAAAGATAGAAGAATATGGAAAAGTAGCAGGTTTAAAAAAAATAAAGATAAAACAAAGATATTAACAAAGAATATGTTAGCAAGGCGAAAGAAAGAACTGGAAGAAGTCCTAGAAATACAGGTCACAAACAGGGTTAAATACCTAGGGATATATATTACACCAAGATGTAGTACATTGAAGGAGGATAATTATGTTAAACTCAAACGACAGATCACAACAGATTTGACAAAATGGGAGAACCTACAATTTGATGTGGGTAAAGGATTGGATAACTTTAAGAAATAATAGATTATTGACGTTAGAGGGACATGACTTGTTGTTGGGCTGGCATGCTTTCCTATGGTATAAGGGAACAAAAACACAGGGCTATTTTAGAAGGCATTATATTCGAGAGGCATTGTTTTTAAACTGGGAGAAGACAAGAAGACAATATTATTTAAAAGTTCCATGATGGATATCCACTATTGAAACCTTCTCTTATCCAGTAACATATAAAAAGGAACAAAGAGTTAGATATACTGAGATACTGAATGAAAAGGGTGAACTTAAAACTATGCAAGCGTTGGAAGAACAAGGTATAAAAATGAATTGGTTTTCATATTTGCAAATACAATCTAGATTTGATAAAGATTTTAAAGCAGAAGGTATTTATGATAAGCTGACTGTTCTAGATAAAATTTTGATGGGTACTGATGAAAAGGTGATTAAAAAACTTTATGGACATTTACTAGAATTTAAAATGGAGGAAGAACAGGTCAAAGAAACAATGATTGCATGGGGGAAAAACTTTGGATATGGAATTGATTTAGAGAAGTGGCAAAAACTATGGTCTCAAAACTATAAAATGACAATGCCAATTGCATACAAAGAAAACTTGTATAAGATGTTTTACAGGTGGCATTTACCCCCAGCGAGGATTGCGAGAATGTGTAAGAACAAGTCCGATAAATGTTGGAAGTGTCATCAGATACCCTGCTCATATTACCATATGTGGTGGACATGTTCAGAAGCCAAAAGATATTGGATTAAAATCCACACATGGTTGGAAAAAATGACAAAACAACACATAGACTTTAAACCAGAGACATTTTTACTGGGAATTATACTGGAAACATACAGTAAAGAATTGAAATATCTGATTGTAAATGTTTTGACAGCAGCTAGAATTGTATTTGCTAAGAATTGGAAGAATGAAAAAGTACCTATGCAGGAGGAAGTTATTAAGAAAATTATGGAATGTGCTGAGATGAGTAAATTGACATTTGAAATTAGAGAGCAAGAAGACAAACAATTTTATATGATATGGGATTTGTTTTATCAATGGTTGGATGAAAAGATACAGTAATGTAATAGATTAGGAAATTATATAATAGAAACTCGATAAACTGATATAAATTACTATATATATATATATAAAATCAATGGACAAAAATGATACAAATCTTATAATGAAAGCTGGTGTTATAGATAGACTAGTCACAAATGATTAATAATTGACAACTGATAAATATATAAATATACGTTGGATAGATAACACGAGAATCTATATAAATGGTGAGTGAAGACTATGAAAGGATGGCACAAATGATTGGTAACTGGCTGACACACGGTTTAAGATGGAAGATGGTTTTTATGTTTTTTATGTTCTTGTTTGTTTATGTATGTTTGTGTTTGCTGTAAAAAATAAAAAACTTAATAAAAAAAAAGACTGTGACTAGAAAATCCTAGTACCTCAAGCTGTGTTGATGAATATTGATGTATTAAGTTTGTAAAGTTCAGTACTAATTCTTTTTTCATCCAAAGCTTCTAGCATGAAACAACATCCATAAAAATGCTATACAAAGATTCAAATCAGAGGTGCCATTTGAAGGCTATTCTATTGAATCTCTGAATCAAATAGATATATCTAATTGAATTGCCAGTATAATTCAAATTGAATAGATGCCATTTGATTACTTGACTATCTTTTTTCAAATAAAATCAACATCCCAAATTGAATGATCATGTGAGAATACCATTTCAGATTTAAACTGGTTTGATATTACAAACCCATTTAACTTTAACATAAAAGATGATTACCATTGAACTTAATTACCTTTCCGCCCTTTTCTTCTGGGCACAACTGGTATCAGTTGCAATACAGTGGTCCAAAGATAGTTAAGAGTGATGTATGGTGATGAGCTGTTGTTTTTTAAGGTATGAAAAGAAGTAAGAGGAAACACAAGAAGACCCCCTCAAATTGATGGATGATCAATGTGAAGATTGTCAATAGACTAAAACCCATGTAAAAATAAGCAAAACATAAATTTTAATAAGAAATGTTGAATTTGAACTGAAAAATATATTAACTACAATCTGAAATGACTGTGTCATTTCAATTATCCTGACAGAGTAAATCTTACTGTCTAGAGTACTGGGTTTCTCCTTTGAATCCCATGGAACATCTACACAAAATATATCTGATCATCATTTCAAATTTACCGTACTTGTCATAATAGAATCTGCCTTACTGTACCTTTACTTTAAAAGAAAAATAGAAAATATTGTAGCAATTAATAAAGACCTGGAAAATGGAAAGAGCTTCATAGGAATGACAAGCAAAAACAGCTAATAGTTGTAAACATTTGCCTTTGTCCCTCTTGTCACTGATTAGATCCTGAATACGGTATTATTTCCTTTTTAAGAGAATGGAACATTTGCATTTTATTGTAAAAATAATTTCTGATCATCACACAAACCTTTAGTATCATGAGTTTTGCCTAGGGTCTAGACTTAAGGTCCCTCATTGGCATTCTCTTGCCTTCCTAAGATCTACTCCTTTTAGGACCATCTCTCAGTCCAGCCTCTGTAGAATTCTAAAACTAGAATTATTGGGAACCTTGACAGTAATACTTAGAATGATGTCACTCCATAGAGTAGGGAGACACATTTCAGTGAAAAGTTGAACTCTCACTGAAATGTGGAGTCTCTCTCTCAGAACTGGGCAATCTGGTGCTATTTTCTAGACGACAGCCACCAGAATCCAAGACTATCTCTTCTGTAAATGAGACCTAGAGAATGTGTAATCCAGAATATCTGAAGGGCACCAAGTTGTCCACCTCCTCTTTAAATTCAGCACAGGATTATCACTGCTTTCCTCTGCAGAGCTCTCAACCATTTTGCAGATGAAAGCTTTTTGATGGGATTTCCTGCAAGAAAATATTTATTTACACTTTCCCAATACTGCTTTTGATTTTGATCTGAAACACCCCTAGTCCCTTAAGAAAGCCATTTCCCTTTTCTACTGTTTTTCTATATCAGATAGTTGGGCAAAACTAAGACAAAACACAACGCTGCTGTTGCTTCTGTGTACACTAATAGATTAGCCAACTTGGAACTAAATCGCTCAGCCTGGTAATATTAGATGTTGGCCACTGGCAAACCTAGAGACCCCACAAAATGTCAGAATGTACAGTACCGTGCAAAAGTTTTAGGCAGGTGTGAAAAAAATGCTGTAAAGTAAGAATGCTTTCAAAAATATATATTGTAATTGTTTATGTTTATCAATTTACAAAATGCAAAGTGAGCAAACAGAAGAAAAACCCAAATCAAATAAAAATTTGGTGTGACTGCCCTTTGCCTTCAAAACAGCATCAATTATTCTAGATATACTTGCTCACAGTTTTTGAAGGAACTTGGCAGGGAGGTTGTTCCAAACATCTTGGAAAACTAACCACAGATCTCCAGTGGATGTAGGCTGCCTCAGATCCTTCTGTCTCTTCATGTAATCCCAGACAGACTTGATGATGTTAAGATCAGGGCTCTGTAGGGGCAAAGCCATCACTTCCAGGACTCCTTGTTATTCTTTACACTGAAGATAGTTCTGAATGACATTGGCTGTATGTTTGGGGTTGTTGTCCTGCTGCAGAATAAATTTGGGGCCAATCACACACCTCCTTGATGGTATGGCATGATGGATAAGTATCTGCCTGTATTTCTCAGCATTGAGGACATCATTGATCCTGACCAAATCTCCAACTTGCAAGGAACCTCCACCATGCTTCACTGTTGCCTGCAGACACTCATTATTGTACCACTCTCCAGCCCTTCGGCAAACAAACTGCCTCCTGCTACAGCCAAATAGTTCAAATTTTGACTCATCAGTCCAGAGCACCTGCTGCCATTTTTATGCACCCCAGTTCCTATGTTTTCATGCATAGCTGAGTCACTTAGCCTTGTTTCCACATCAGAAGTATGGCTTTTTGGCCACAATTCTTCCATGAAGACCACTTCTGGCCAGATTCTCCAGACAGTAGATAGGTGTACGTTGGTCCCACTGGTTTCTACCAGTTTTGTGCTGATGGCACTGCTGGACATCTTCCAATGTCAAAGGGAAGTAAGCATGATGTGTCTTCCATCCGCTGCATTAAGTTTCCTTGGCTGACCACTGCATCTATGGTCCTCAACGTTGCTCGTTTCTTTGTGCTTCTTCAAAAGAACTTGAACAGCACATCTTGAAACCCCAGTCTGCTTTGAAATTTTTGCCTGGGAGAGACCTTGCTGATGCAGTATAACTACCTTGTGTCTTGTTGCTGTGCTCAGTCTTGCCATGGTATATGACCTGTGACACAGAACTGTCTTCCACAACCTCACCTTAGTAGCAGGGTTTGCCTGTTCCTCACCCAGTTTTAAGCCTCCTACACAGCTGTTTCTGTTTCAGTTAATGACTGTGTTTCAACCTACATATGAAATTGATGATCATTAGCACCTGCTTGGTATAATTGGTTAATCATACACCTGACTCTAATCCTACAAGATCCCTGACTTTGTGCAAGTGTACAAAGTGTGCAGTGTAAGAATTGATGCTGGTTTGAAGCCAAAGGGTAGTCACACCAAATATTGATTTGATTTAGATTTCTCTTCTGTTTGCTCACTTTGCATTTTGTTAATTGATAAACATAAACAATTACAATATATATCTTTGAAAGCTTTCTTACTTTACAGCATTTTTTCACACCTGCCTAAAACTTTTGCACAGTACTGTATATGGAGTTATCTGTTTACATTGTGGAAGTGAGCAAAATGATTATCTGAAGAAGCTGGAGGCTAAAGTTTTTGGGACTACCATGCATACACATTTCAAAATTTTGATGAGAAGAAACAGAAGACGCTCACTCCCTTTCCATTCACTTAAAGTAGGCTTTTTGCACCTCTAAACAAAATCTTTTTCAGGTTGCTTAGTTGAAAAGAATGCACTTAATGGCAACTATTGACTTAGACCATTGGGTGCTGACAATAGATATATGGTGCATGACTTGAATTCCTGGACAGAAAGGGATAGAAAGGGTATCAAGCCAATATCTTCATGGGATGAGCAGTCCCTAACCTCTCAGAGTCACAGCTAACTACTCACAACTAACAGGCCTACTTAATAGATAAACAAAACCTAAATTTATCACATAGGTGATCTTAGTGGAGTGATTGCACTTTTCAAAAATGTGATGCATATTATATAAAACAGTGTTAGAGGTGCCAGATTTAGACTTCTAATATTGTAAAGGTTTATATAGAAAGAAAAACTTTGTAAGAGCTTACTGCTACTGTGCCAGATGCAAATCTGACTCCAGTTCTGAGAGTCTTTGGGCCAAGTGCTAATTTGGAAAGGCCCTGGGGTTTCAGTGGCAGTGACAACAGTGCTTCAAGGAGATCTGGGAGTGGCCATTTTAGTTTCCAGCAATACTTACCTCTCAGTGGCTACCTTACAAAGCCAAATGGTGTTACTAGGCCTGCTTCAGAGAGAACTCGTACCTGGTGGGAGTCTTCATCCTAAATAACTAACAAAGCAATCAAAGAGTCACAGAAGTGAAGAAGATGCTGCACTTGATCTCAGCCCAAAGGCTAAGAGAATATATCCAACTATATAGACCACTGAATCCTTGGGTCAGTGCTAGAATTCAAATTAAAGCATGCCCAGTAAATGTCTGTCCAGCCACTCCTCAACCACCCCCAGAGAAGGGGATGTGAGCCTTGCAAGGTAGTCCAGAGAAGAAGCAGAACAAGGACTACTATCTCTATATTTATTGTAAGGTTACATTAACAGAAACTTGCAAGTCTGAAAGTAACCTTCCTGTCCCTCACTTTTACTCTCCCAAAAGCTATAGAGGGTCTCTTCTGAGATGTTTTCACTACCCCTCTTCCTTCAGATTCAAATTTTGTTTATCAAACTGTTGTCTAGACTGCAGTTCTTCTTCCTGTCTCCCAAGGTCATCCCTTGTAACATACCATTACATGGAAGCCCAGTATGTCCTTGATAACCATTTCTGGTCACTTGCATTTGTCATTAGCAATTTTTCCTAACATTTGACTAGTCTCTGCCTTCATGTAACTTTAAAACTTTGTTTAGCACTTGTATGATGCCCATGATTTGATTTTATCTCATAGCAATCAAATATTATAAATAAACAAACTAATAAATAAATTCAACAAATACAAAATTCAATCATGGAATAAATCATGTTCACCAAACAGTATATATAGCAGTCATTATAACAAACAGCCTATGCTCCAAAGTCCCAGAGGAAGAGTGTGGCCTTCACTTCTTTCCTGAAGGATAACAAAAAGGGAGGCATCCAAGCCTTGGGGAGGGGCAAGTAATCCATACCTGCTTTCAAAGTCCTTCCCTCTGCCTTCTCCTTCAGGAGGGAAGCATAAGCATTTCTTCTTGCTTAGAGTGTACAGGGCAGGCAGATTCTACCTAGATGTGATAGTCCTGCAGATACCCAGGACCTGAATCATACAGGGCTTCATAGGTCATAACCCGCAATTTGAAATGCATCCAGAAACCTTTTGGCAACTAATTGAGCTCCCCAGGAATAGGTGTTATTCTGCTAAATTGGCCCTGATGTGTCAGCAAGCAGCTTTTACACCCAGAATGCCTTGCAAACAAATCCCGGGAAGTTTTTGTGTGTCACTGCACATTAGAGTATGGGTTTCAAAGATGCTGGGTGACATTCCATGATGTGGAAGAGTGTGGAGACTGAAATCCCCTAGAACCATTGGTCTAGGGGAGACAAGTACCAGCCACAACACCATGGAGAGAATGAAATTCAGGTAGATATGTCCCCAGGCAGCAGGATAGGAAATACACCAGTAGCATCTAGATTTACATCCAGTCACCTGTGGAACAAGGAATCTGGTCCTCACTAAGGTCTCTTGAAATTACATTGCTACTCCCCTTCCCTGGCTTTAGCACAGCACTATTTGTCTGAAAGTTGTCAGGCTTTATTTTCTCATAAGAGTTCACAGTTGGGATTATCTGAACTTTGTTTTAACCATTCTCTATGTAGATCTTTCTCCCTCCCTCTCTCTCTCTCCTGATTGGGCATCCAAAGAAAATCTAGAATTCACTGGCAAAAGAACACTCTTACCTTTCTTGCATCTTTCTAATTCTTCTATAGTAAATCATGTCTACTTGCTGTATGAGCTATTTTTCAGAATAGCAGCCAGGTGTAAAGCCATTTTTATTTCACTGATTTTTATTGCAAGGCAAATTTATGGACGTTAGTAATAATACCTGATTAAGAATAAGGAGCTGCAGACATACATTCTGTGGCCAACCATATTATAGAATGCTATATAAGTCTGCTTGAAATGAAAAAGACTGACAGAGACTGGACAAAAGTCTTCTGTCCAATTGGATCGTATGCAAAGAGTTGCACTCTTTGTTTCATGGGGTATGATAATATCTCACTTGCTATGTCTTACTATTAAATTAGGAAAGATAAAGGATTTTCCAGGAATGGGATTTAAAGTACAAATTGTCAGCCCTACGATGCAAGGTAGACAAAGAAATGGACCCCAGAGAAGCCTAAAACCTTTTTATTTATATTGGGTCTAGTAACATAATCTTGCAAGTCTGATTGTGCTTCCCCTCTTCCTTCTTTTATGTTCATCTGAATTAGGGGGGGTATCTCCTTGAGACTTTTCATAATCTACTCGCATCGTCTGGACTCAAAGTAATGTTTCCCCCTTGGTTGCTTTGGTAATGGATCTTCCCTCTCTCTGTCAAGCTCATCCTCTTTACTCTCAACACAAATGCAGTGACAATAAATGCCCTCAGCTAAACAGATGTGGAAAATTATATGGGAATTTTGGCTCAGTTTCACATATTAGACTATTAATTTGTCAGCCATGTTTATATCAGACATTCATCTGTATAGAACATTGACTTTACAGAAAGGTAAATTAGAGGTAGGCTCCACTGGTCTAGGTTTGAATTGGGCAGAAACCTAGATATGAACACCCAAATGCATATTGTCTCCATACATACTATATATTGAAGATTCAGGTGCCAATGCCTATCTGGAGTGTGGGCAAAGAGAGGTTTCATATTCAAAGAGGATGGCCAGAGACAATATCATCAGTTTTATAAACTTCTTTTTACATGAATGAATGGTATTAGACAAAGCAGAAAGTTTGATGTGAAAAATTAAGTATTAGTCTATTAACCAATTGGTTACCTGGTACCATTGACTCAGGTCTTTAGAAATAATTCAGAAGTTTTCCAAGGAAATTCTAGTAATCCTTTTGATCCTATCCATCCATTTATCTACCTGGTACCCCTTCTCTTATTTCCCATTGAAAAACTATACATCTGTTCATTATAGCAATAAGGCTATGGTAAATAATTTAAGTCTAGGACAGCAGGTACATGTGCATTAAGGTCAGCACAAGATTATTAGATGGTAAGACAGAGAGAAAAGACACAGCCAAGGAATGATCAGATAGAAGGCAACTTAGTCTGCAGCAGGAATGTGGGCATGACAAACACCTCAGAAGGGACCCTCCCTAGTTTCTTGGGCTGTAGAGGGGATGGGGGGAGAAATGTACTTTCAGACTTGCAAGATTCTGTTAATGTAACTTAACAATAAAGTAGAATTAGCTCATCTGGGTGTACTTTCTGTCTGGGTTACCTCACAAGGCTGACATCAATCTTGCAAATCTGAAAGTACCCCCATCCCCTTTACAGCCCATGAAACTAGGGGGGTTCCCTTCTGAGTCGCTTGCCCCACTCACATTCCTGCTGCAGGCTAAGTTGTCTCTTATCTAACTGTTCCCTTGTCTGTGTCTCTTCTCGCTGTGTCCCAAGGTCATTCCCACATATCATTACAAATACTGATGTTTCCTGGATGCCTGCTAAATCTAATAGAGATGTTCCTGTAATTTACTGGGTTATAGTAAAGTACATACTTCACAATATCCTTGTTCAGTTATCATTATTACTCCAATCCTTTGTATGGAATCATATATTGAAGTATAGAATGCAATCATCTGAGGTAAAATAGCACATTCTGGTCTATCTGAGCTCACTTATTCATGATACATCCAATTTGCTATGTTTCATGGTTGGTTTAACGGTTCCAAATGTTCTTACATTTCATGTTTTCCTTGTGTATTGCCTTGCAAAGTGAGGAACTCCTCTTTTAATATTGGCACTATCAATGACCAGATTTCCTTATGGGTTTTGTCTGGCCAGGTCATCTACAAGTTCTACTTATGGAGTTTTGACAATCATCCCCAGTAACTAGAGGTGTGCCTTCAAATTTGGGAGTTTCATTATCTGGCACCCAAAGTTGGGCACAATATAGAAATGATTTACCATTGCCTTCTTCTGGGTTTGATTTTGGAGTTCCTCCTTCTAAGTGGGATGGGTTCCCTCATGCCTGCAGAGCCCATCTGCTCTCACTTCCATTGCAGTTTACTCCTGGCATCCCCTATCCTTTGCACTTTACCAAAAAGGGTGACCCAGCTGATACTTCTGCCAGCACCTCTCTTGGGTCATGAGCTATTGCATCTTCTCACTGCATCAAGGTGGCAATGACTCTGCAAAGAGTTTTTCTTTAACATACTCTGTGTGTGTGTGTGTGTGTGTGTGTGTATTTAAAATTGATAGGATTGGATTGTAACTTGTATTGGACATCAGTGTGGTGAGGATGTTTTCCATGCTTGAGAGCAAAAGTACTCAATGCCAAAATAACTTAAGATCACAGTCTTATCCAGCAAACGTTGTCTCCTAATGGGTAAGAATAATGGATAAGAATAATGGATAAGAATAGATAAGAGAGCCAGTTTGGTGTAGTGGTTAAATTGCTGGCCTAGAAACCAGGAGACTGTGAGTTCTAGTCCCACTTTAGGCATGAAAGATGGCTTGGTGACTTTGGGCCAGTCGCTCTCTCTCAGCCCAACCCACCACACAGGATTGTTGTTGTGGGGAAAGAGGAGAAGGAAGGAATATTATGTATGTTCACTGCCTTGAGTTATTTACAACAATAATAAAGGTGGGATAAAAAAATCTAAAAAAAACAGAAGGCCCGAAACTTATTTGTTTCTCTAAAACCCCCTTAAACTAATAACATCAAAAGCTTTAACATTCTCTCCCAGTAATTTTCTGACACATATCAGAGAGTTTTTCCTTAGGACCTGTCAAAACCAAAAGAGAAGCCCAAGATTAGGTAAAATATACATTTAACCATCTGTGTTTGAAAACAAACACAGTTTGCTAGTTAACACATTCACTAATAAACAGCTTAGTTTCAAGGGAACACAATGTCTTGGCAACTTCCATCAATATCAATTAAAATATAAAATGAAAGAGCTGACACTACCATTTTCTGTCCTATCTCAACCAATAAGTACTTGAAATATTGCAAAAGAGCTAATTGCAGTTCATTTAGATTCCCCCCACGTGAAAATACAGCATTTTGAATGATAATTGGTGTCAACAAAATAGCAGTTTTAGGATATGATTTGTGCCCTGAGCTGAATTGTCTGCACCCAGGACCTATTTATCATGGGGAGTCAAAAGGTAGGTCCTCAAATGAATTTTTATGCTCAGCGCTTCAAAACATAAACACTGTGCAGCTTCAAAATTGTTTTGCAAATCTTATCATGTTATACTTACTGTTTATGAACTGGAGTAAAATAATAATAATAAAAATAATAAACTCCACAGAGAACTTAGAAGCAGCTGCTACCCACCCCAGTTAGCTTTTGCTATTCCATTTATTTTGGGGAGTTCCTTCTGCTTAGGGCTCATGACTGTACATACAAATATGATAATTAGGCAAAGAATGTTTATAGATTTTAAATTAATTAAGAACCAAGGTTTTCTGTGGCTATCTGACTGAGAAAGCCAGCATATTTGCATTCTTCATAATTACCACTCCATTTTTCTATTACTTTCAAGTAATGATAAATATTTCACTTTAATGCAAGTCATTTAGGTTATTGAAAATGGGAAAACAAACTCTAGTAAAATCTCTTATTAGCTCTAAATAGTTATTGCCTACAATCCCAGCACTGTGCTTTTCTCCTGAACCCAAGATGGGAGGAAAAGATGCCAATCAGAAGACCGCTGCACCTCCAGTGTCCTCCTGCCTCACCTCAGGAAGAGAAGGTTGGCAGAGTTGCTGTTCTCACAAGAGGGCTGTTGCTTCCTGGAGGAACAGGAGATCCTACTGGAAGGATCTTGGAAAAAAAATGACCTTTCTCTACAGCTGCTCAGAAGGGGATCCTATGAACATTGCTGTGGAACTCTAGGCTGGAGGGAATCTGATCCTACTCTATGGTGTGTGGAAGAGGATGCCTGCCCCCAGTCAGTGCCAGTGATTGTCCCAATCCCAAGCAGCTGTACTTCCCTCTGACCCCCTCTCCACAAACTCAGTGAGGCCAAATCTAGCCTATAGCTGGCCTAATGAGATGGTTTCTGATGGGTTAGCTGGGAGCTTGGGTGGCAGGCTGCCATTAGTACTGCTACCACTGGGAAAGCTGGTGGTTTGTAGCTAAATGAGAGCCAGTCTTTTACTTTCTTTTGGGTAGAGGTGGGGAACACATTTAGGAAGGTGTTTCATTAAGTTGTTATTCTCCCTACTAGAAAAAAAGGGCTGTCAGGCAAGAATTTGTTTTCCCTGGTAGCCAAACTGTAAATGGACATGAAGGGAGCCCTGCAGTCCAGTTGGAGGGGGCAGTCCTACAATGGGCCAAATGAAGCCCTGCAGGCCCCCAAACTCCATGAACCCATGCAAATGAAGAGATTCACATATGTGGTTATCTTGCCTTTTCCAGTGGAAAACACCACTTTCCTGCTGCCTTCCAGGGAAGAAATGGTGAACTGACGATGGCTCCGTTGAGAGTGGAGTCAACAAATGTGGCAGAATGAACAGCCGGAGTGAAAAGCTGACTCTTTGTGACTTGTCTCCAGATAAGGAGGAGACTGGAATCATCCTCAACCATTCCAGACAGCTGCTTCTCATGAGGAGACCACAAAATAGCAGTCTCCAGTGGGTGTAGAGTGCTGGGAGACAAGGGAATGCCATCATACCCCAAACTGCAGTTTGGCACTTTTAAAAAGGACACAGGATTCACATACTTCTTTTCTTAATCACCTTTGGAAATTGCTTGTTAGCTGCTTTTTGGATATTAGGAACCTTCATAATGGCAAATTTTACTACACTGGGTGAGTTTCCTTCAATCCCTTAGCGAAAGATGTTTTATACAAGTTTAAGGACTTAAAATATCCTTTTTTGGGGGTGGGGAATAAACAGCAAAAGGGTGGTTAGAGCATTGATTTTGGAAAGTTATAAACAGACTAAGGGTCCAGATGGATTTGAAGTAAGATTTGAAACTAAAAAACGAATTATAAAAATCTTCCTGGGGGAAAATGCTGTTGTTTTCAATACTATCTATCTATCTATCTATCTATCTATCTATCTATCTATCTATCTATCTATCAGTGGCTGGATAGTGTAATGGTTAGAGCACTGCCTTTGATGCAGGAGACGAGGGTTTGAATCCTGGCTGGTACCTACCTTACTGATAGGGGTCCTTGGGCAAAGACCCCCTAATGCTTTACCTGCCTATCTCAAATATGAGAGTGGCACAAACTAAGAGAGTCATGCCGGCTCGGATGTCACCTGGATTAACAAGGTCCATGTCAGATGTTGGGGAACCAGCACAATCTGACAATAAGTGGGCTACTGGAACAAACCATACATGGATGAGACAACAGAACCTGAAATTAATGGAATGCTACTATAACAGTGGATCTAATCAGAGGGGATATATGAAACATATGAGGGAAACATGGATGGACAGAAGACCTAACTGAGAAACAGCTAGTTACCCAACATTTCAACATAGCGAAGAGGAAGCTGTTCTTACAACTTGAGATAGACCAACTACACATTACCTCCTGAACTCAAGAAAATCTGGAAGAACAACTGGATGTGCAGCCAACACCTGAAGCTGGAACATCACTGCCACCCCCTCCATTACAGCGCACAGCGGCTGATATGAGGCATAAGATCATGGATAAACCAGCTACAGTCAACCCTTGAGACCGATTGCCAAAGCTCAGTGGAGAAGTACCATCAGATAGTATGCTAGAAGATGCCACTAAAGCCCTCATGACAACCCCTACTATCACCATAACTCAAACCAACGAACTGCATGATGATATGATTACTACAGCTGCTGTAATCCTGGAGATGCTTGGATACATGATCAAGAAGAACAGCAGTACATACCCCCCCCCCCCCCGGGAAAATGAGGTTGGAGGCTAAGATCAGGGCAACTCAGAGAGAAGTTAGTCAGCTGGTGGAACTACAGAAGTGTGTGGAGATTAAGGATAAGACTTGGCTACTGAAAAAATACATGGGTCTGACTTCATCTGAAGCCATAGAGACTGCTAAACAAAGATCTGAAAGCAGACCATAGTAATCTCCCAGAACAGGAACCAGTCACCATCACAGTGGCAGATATCCTAACAGCAGTGTATGATGAACCAGCTGCTAGCAGCAGCTCCCACCTAGACTGGCTAACACAACGAAGGACAGTGCTGATCATGAAGGACCCCATAAGGGAACAGCACAGTCCAACTACAAGCCAATAACTTGCCTCCCCACAACATGGAAAATCCTATCAGGTATCATAGCCATCAAGCTACAGGACCATTTGGGCCAGTACATGAGCACAGCTCAGAAGGGCAACAACACTGGCTCAAAACACCAGTTGCTCTATCTATATAAAGCAGTCACCCAAGATTCAAGGTCTAGGCAGACCAATCTGAGCACAGCCTGGATTGACTACAAGAAAGCCTACAGCTCAATGCCACATACATGGACCTGTGAATGCCTGGCACTATACAAAGTCAACAGGGCACTAAGGACCTTCCTCAAGAACTCAGTGGGATTGTGGAAGACAACACTGGAAGTCAACTCAAGACAGCTCACACAAGTGACCATCAAGTGCAGCATGTATCAAGGTGATGCACTGTCCCCGCTGCTGTTCTGCATAGGCTTAAACCCCCTCAGCCAGATAATCACAAGGACTGGATATGAGCACAAGTTCAAGAGTAGAACTATCATCAGTCACCTCCTCTACATGGATAACATCAAGCTGTATGCTAAGAGTGAACAAGATATCGACTCACTGATCCACCTGACATGGATCTACAGTGAGGACATTGGGATGTCATTCAGACTGGAGAAGTGTGGCTGGATGGTAGTAAAGAGAGGGAAGGTAGTTAAGAATGATGGTATGGCACTACCAGTGGGCCACATAGGAGACACACAGAGACCAACTACAAGTACTTTGGTATCCCACAGTCACATGGGAACCACAATAAGGAGGCAAGGAAGGCAGCAACATCCAAGTACCACCAAAGGATAAGACAGGTCCTGAAGAGCCAGCTCAATGGAAAGAACAAGATCCATGCCATCAACACGTATGCCCTACCAGTCATCAGATAGCCTGCTGGTATAGTGAGCTGGCCAAAGGAGGACATGGAGGCTGCTGATGTGAAGACCCGGAAGCTCCTCACAATGTATGGAGGTTTCCACCCCAAGGCAAAAACCCAGAGACCGTACACCATCTGGAAAGAGGGCGGGCAGGGTCTGGTGAGTGTCAAAGACACTGTCCTGGGTGAAACCCAGAGCATCCAGGAGTACGTCAGTAAGATGGCACCCAAAGATGAGCTGCTGAGAGAATGCCTGAGGCAGGAGCAGAGACATGGGAGGAAATTCAAATGGAGGAAGTGCCATGGCAAGACAAGCCCCTGCCTGGGATGTACCATTAACAGATAGCTGAGATGGCTGACATTGGGAAATCCTTCCAGTGGCTGGAAAGGGCTGGACTAAAAGATAGCACTGAGGCACAGTTCATAGCAGCAGAATAACAGGCACTAAGCACCAGATCCATAGAAACAGGGGTCTACCACACTGCACAGGACCCAAGGTGCAGTTTATGCAGCGATGCCTCAGAGACAGTCCAACACATAGTGGCAGGACGTAAGATGGAGGCAGGAACAGCATACACTGAACAGCACAACCAAATAGCTGGCATTGTGTACAGGAACATCTGAACAGTGTATTGAATAGTCCCTCCCAAGTCCAGATGGGAGCTTCCACAGAAGATCATGGAAAATAACAGGGCTAAGATCTTGTGGGACTTCCAGATCCAGACGGATATGCAGGTACTAGCCAATCAACCAGACATTGTGGTAGTAGAGAAGGATCAGAAGACAGCAGTGGTGAAAAATATAGTGGTACCAAGTGACAGCAACATCAGGAAGGAGTATGAGAAGCTGGAGAAGTAGGAGGGCCTGAAGGAGAAACTAGAGAGGATGTGGGAAGTAAAGGCCAAAGTGGTCCCAGTGGTGGTAGGAGCACTCAGGGCTATGACTCCTAAGCTGGGAGAGTGGCTCCAACAGATCCCAGAAACATCATCAGAGCTCTCTGTCCAGATGAGTGCAATGCTAGGAACAGCTAGGATACTGCGCAGAACCCTCAAACTCCCAGGCCTCTGGTAGAGGACCTGAGATTGAGGAAGACACATACCACCCATAGGTGAGAGGGGATATAATATGTGTGTGTGGGGGTGTGGGTGTATGTTTTAAGATGGGATTTTGAAGGTTGGTCACTTCCAGAAGGAATTAAAAATTACAATTAAAGGAGAAGAGCACTTAAGTTTCACTTACTGATACAGAATGGAGCAAAATACTTTAACACTGGAGGTACTGAAGGATATTTGTGAACAACTGACTCAGAAATTAATTTTAAAAATGCCTGTCATTATAGACTGTATTTGGAAGATGATATGGAAAAGGAGCAATCTTTACCAGATAGGGCTGACTTGAAAGTGAATCTAAAAATGATGGGTTACGGGAATGATGTGGAAGGAGATGCTACACTGAATATACAAATGAAACCGGTTGATGTTTTACCAAACCAAAAGAGTGACCTGGATAACTTTCTTATACTGGATTTACAAAAGAGACCTGTTAAAGTTGTGAAGAATTTTGTGAGAAGGAAAAAATGAGAAGAAATCAAGTTCTATTACTTTATTTGAGGGGATTAAGGAAGATTGTTAAAAGTAAAGGGAAGGAATATAAAAAGATCAAGATCGTTAAAAGTAAAAGGAAGGAATATAAAGTTGGTTTATTTGATCAAGGTTAAAATGGATAGGTTGTTATGTCTGGTAACCCTTAATAGACTTTTGCTGACCAGGATTGAATGATGAGGCTTTAAATATTTGTTTATAGATAAGAGATGAGATATGGGAAGAAGAAATCATTTGCTGTATTTTAAGAGAAGGTGATGAGTTACTAAAATTGTTTATACTTGTTTTTAAGAAGGGGGAAGTCATTTTTTGATATATATATATATATATTCCCTCCCTTCCTTCCTTCCCTCCCTTTCATTTTTCTTTGTCTCTTTTCTTTTAGTTTGTATTAGTTCTTATTTTTTCAGTTGTAATGCTCAATAAAATTACTATTAAAAAAAGAAGAAGAAAACACCACTTTCCTGCTGAATCAGCTTGATCTGCCTTCAGCATCAGGCGGGCACCAAGATGGAGGTTCACTTGTGAGGATGCATCCTCATCAAACCATCAGCAGCCCATCTCAGCACCAGGATGGGTGAATGAGCCCTGAATGATAGGTGATTTTACAAGATGTAATTGCAAGCTTTAACTGAAGTCCTTCTCCCAATAGCTGGTGCTGTTCTTAGAAGTGAGTAAGGCTTGCTTTGGGAGTTGCTTCTCAACAATAAAGCCATCAAAAGCTTCTCTAAAAGATTGATATATTTGATCTGCATATTTAAATTTCTAAGTATATAACTATAGATTGTTTTGAGGTTCATGTAGTTGTAACAGTACTCTTCTTTACTATATCTATTGGATCTCTGCACTCACCAGACTCAATTTGTACTGGTGAGGGTGATAACAGTTCAGGTTTATTTATTTATTTTTTCTTGGTATTTTCCCCTTTGGCCCCCCAAATCAGGAAATGTTATTTTTCAGTAATGCATTAAATGGCTTTAGTAATTCCAACACCTTTATCAAAAAATATAGACTGTCTTGAATTGAGCTAGACTCGAGTGACTATATGGACACACCCATGCAGTTTTCATGGCAGCAATATGAAATGGTTTACCATTGCCTTGTTCCAGAATTTTTTCAGCAGCTTAGGATTTTGTGGTGATCTCTCATCTAAATAGAAACCGGTCTGATTGCTTACCTGCTTCGGGGAGGATCAGCACAACTCTATATTTTGCCTGCATTTTGGAATGTTAGTAAGTGTTTCTAGTTTCTTTGCTGCCTGTATCTTGACTGAGTTGTGCTGTCTTCCATATTATTTGCTTTGAAATACAGCACAGTAAAGCTTTCTCTCCTCTTTAGCAAGATTATGTCCTAGCTTGCAAATTCAGTTCTGGAACTTCATCAACTTCATGACCCAAACAACCCTTAAGAATATTGTAAATATCTAGCTTAGTCACTTTCCTTTGGCAGATATTGGAAGCACTGGTGATTTTGAATGGTAATCTTTTAAAGCAGAAAATTTCCAATGATATTATCAATATTATCACTCAGTTCTCTTTTCAGAAGAAGAATTTGCAAGACTATCTAGGACAGTCCATGTTAAAAAATATAGCCAGATATATTTTGGGAGGTATATCTTAAATATTTTTTTAAAAACAAGCTTCTCTCTAACCATCAGTTTGTTCATTCTTTTTATATAAAAATCCCCATGTTCCATAATCTCTCCCTCCCTCTCTCCCTCCCTCTCTCCCTCCCTCTCTCATCATCTATCTATCATCATAGGCATTGCACTGTATAGACTTCTGTTATTTCCCCCCACCAATTATTTCTATTTTTTAAACTCTTTTTATCTCAGCTTCTATTTGATGAAACAATGGAACAGAATTCCCCAAGATGAATAGTGCAGCATATAAATTATTTAGATACAAACAATGTATCAGTAGCCTGCTAAAGAGCATTAATCACTAATTCTTCTTCTCAGACAGCAAAGATCTGCTCTCTGAGGAGCTGTCTTGCCCCCGTTATATCAGCCCTCCCCACTTGGTCTGGCAGAAGGGTCATGTTGCGGACCCAACCAGTCAAGAAATTTCAACTGGTGGGGTCTAGGAAGAGAGCCTTTTCTGCCATGGCCCCCACTCTGTGGACCATCTGGGGGCTGGATGGGGGCTCGCACCAGTGAAAGTGGCTTGTGGGGTAATTGATTCTACTCCCCCGCCCCATCATCTTGAATGTTTTTAGTCTTTTTATGTATAGGTTCTTTTTTATATGGTCCAACTTTTTAACTAATTAATGTGGGTATTTATTTTTTTAATTGTTTTTGGGTTTTACTCTAACTGTGAGCTGCCCAGAGTCACCCTCTGGGGGAGATGGGCAGCATACAAATTTAATGAATGAATGAATGAATAAATAAATAAATAAATAAGCACAGGGTCATATGATTTTGATCTAATCACAAATTCTAGCTCTTGCTCTGCCTTACACACTATTTTGTAAATAATTGTCCAATACATAATTATCCCACGTAGTTTAAATTTAATCCTAGCGACCTCAACAGGGAGCTAGATCAAAGGCTGCATGTTCAGGGTGGATTTGCCATGCCTCTTGCGATGAGTGATCCACAACAGAGCTACCAGAACATGTCTGCAAAAGTCCAAAGGACTAGTAGAGGCTGCAAGGGGCTAGCATTTTCTGTATTTCTGACGGCCATCTGGATTTTTGCAGCCCAGATAAGGTGGCCATCTTCCACAGCCTGGGATAGGAATCAAATTCCACTTTTGAAGTCCTACTGTGAAAAAAAACTAACACATTTTTTAAGGCCAGAAGAGAAAGGTAACACAAATGTGAAAGAATAGTATGCCAACTTTCTCATCTTTTCAGCAACGTATGGCTTTGACATTTGCACTGACATTCTGGGGGAACAAGCTATGACAATCTCACTGTAAACCTGTTCCTTTTCACTTTAGCAATACTGTACCGAAGCACATTGTCAAACATGTGTCTTCCTCATGCCCTCTCCTTCAAATTGGTATGTAGATTTTTTTCTCTTACTTTATTATATGAAATAGCTGCTGGCAGCAGTATGCAGAATGGTAGCTATAATTCCATTTTGGTTTGTTTTTTCTTCTCAGATATAACCTAGCAATAAATGTGTGCATACAAGTCTGGCAGTGCAATTCTATCCCTGTCTATTTCAAAAAAGATCAGAGGAGGTTGCCAAAAGGAAAACTGGGTTGAACTGAAATAACCTAACCGCTTTGTTTTTTCCTTTCATTCCTGGATACTGATTTACACTCAATCCTTTTTAAGTTAGAGGAAGTAGTATAGCAGCAGGGTTAATGGATTACAATCCAAGTGGCAATTTTCATTGCCCAATATTTTCCCATTTCTGTCAGATCAGTTAATAGCAGCAAAAAGCAACATTTGTCATAGTAAGCTCTTCAAGAGATATGAGCCCCATTCCTGTAATAAGAGGGTAGCTCTATGGGATTTCTCCAAGCATGTCTCAGAAATATAAAAGCTGATTGCACGTTAAGGATTTCATATATTTTCAGTTTAGTAGTCAAATAGGCAGCGTGCTCTTTATCTTCAAAGCAATCATAAATAAGAACATTTTGAAATAGAAAACAATGGCATTTTCCAAGCTAGAGCTGGGCGGGACTCAGACAGATCCTGAGTCAGCCATTGGATAAGTAATAGTACCTTCTATTCTCCAAACATGAATATTCATTTATGAAGATATTGTTATCTAACAGCAGATAACTGAAATGTTGAAGAAGACATGATAGATAATGGCCAAAACTTAGTTCATAATTGAAAGCGCCTGAGGACAATGTAGAATGGGTAGAAAGGAGGAGAATGGCAAGAAAGAAGAGAAAAGGAGAGGAGAGGAGAGGAGAGGAGAGGAGAGGAGAGGAGAGGAGAGGACTTTGTGATAAGTAGGGAGAAGATATAGGAAATACTGCATATCACAACCAGCCTGCCATAACTCTTGTAAAAGTACTTTGGAAAGGGTGCACTTTCATGTGGGGCCTCTCCATAGCCCCACTCCAGATTTCCAATACCTGGAAATTCATGTGAGGAATCTCAATAGCATATTGAGTAGCATCATTATTATCTCAGCCTTTCTACAGTATATGGTGGCAAAGTGATTGAGAAGGAATAGATACTGGGGAGAGTTGCTACAGTGATTGTTAACACTGTAAATATATACCCTCTACTTCTTCAATAGGTCAAGGAGCTGTAACAGAAGGGAATAAAGGAAATGGTGGCATTTTAAGATGGAGAAAACTGATATATAGTTGCCTTTCAGACAAAATATGCAATAGTCAGCTTTTGATGTTCTAACATTATACACTGATACAAATTTAATTAGTTCCAAGGCAGGAAAACAAGCTGGCTATCATTCTGTTTTTATCTCTAATTCTTATTCCTCTCAAACTTTTGGGGTTTTTGTTTTTTAAATCTGCTGGATACATTTACATTGTAGTCTTATGACTAAAAAGTAAAAACCTTGGAATTCATTGGGAATTTTCCCAAGTAAGAGGATATAAGACTGCAGTTTTAGGAGAAGAAAAACTTAACTGAATGCAATAGGAATATTTTTTGAGCAAATATATATCAGCTGGCATTCAATATGCATATATTTCTAAAATGTGAAGAATTTAAATGAGATAGAATTCTTTAGACTAAGATGACTGCTGCCTCCAGTATAAATAATTTTTGATTTTATTATATGCTATAAATAATTGCAGCAACATATTATGTGTACATGTGTACAAAATGTCCAGTCTCTCTACGGTGACAATGCAATTTAATTAAAACCCCTTTAGTACTTTTACTAGTACTTTTACCCAAACTACCAAGAGACCTAAGTTTTGTGACTATGACCCTTATTGGTGAGCACCAAACAGTCAAGGAGGGTGATGAACCCTACTTGGTTGCAGCAGAGGAGGGTAGAAACCATCAGGTGGACATAAATAGGGTGCTGGTTGCAACTCCTGTATTTGAAAGAAATTAAATTTGTAGAAGAGAAAGTGCAATGATTAATGTCCCAACACTGTTTACTTCTAATAAACATTATGCATAGCTCTTCTTCAGAGAAAAGGAATCCTATCAGGGGCTGGCGGGACCCTTGATGCTGAAATTGATTTGAAGTGCAACTTTTTCCTCCATTCTGTCTTTCCATTAAAATATCCTCTCATAGAGTGGGGAGGGACTGCCCGTTAATCCAAGAGATTCATAGAACAGAGACAAGAAAGAAAAGCTTATGATTGTTTGTCTGGATGTTATTTTTTAGTTTCTTTTAAGTAATTTTAGAGATATTGATTCTATGACTTTTATTTTTGCTCCTGAGATGATGGTTGTAATTCCAAATTTGAAAAATTCAGTGCAAAGGTGGCAAGGAGCCAATGAGTAATAAGGTTACTATTTCAGAGAAGGTTCCCCCAGGAGAGATGGCAGAAGTAACACCAAGTTTGTCTCAGAAGCCTGCTTCAACTGAATAGTCCCTTACCCTGAGAACCATTGCCACCCGTAAAAGATGCCAGAACAGAGAGGAAGGGAGGCACATGATGAATCCTGTTAATTGTATTAATGGTACTATTTACAAGCAACATTGGTAGGATTTCTATTTTGAAAGGTAGGATACAAATAATTGTAATATACAATAAATAATATACAACCAAAACTCTTTAGATATTTATTTTTGTACTACCTATCAAGGGCTTCTGAACAGCTGCAATAAATATTTTAATATTTCTTTCTTTCCTTCCTTCCTTCCTTCCTTCCTTCCTTCCTTCCTTCCTTCCTTCCTTCCTTCCTTCCTTCCTTCCTTCCTTCCTGTGCCTGTGCCAGTGATATCAATTATATTTGCCATATCCGCTAAAGAAATTGCATACCCACAAAGGCAAAAGTAGTGCTAATGCTGGACAAATTCTGAACTGGTAGATTTTTGTATCCAAATATATTTGGTGGATCATTTAAGGACAGTTAAATGGCTCCAAACTTCAACACTGTCATTTAAGCTTCTGTATAAAATATAAGTTGCACATATTTCTGGAAAAAAAATCATACAAAAGATGTCTTTTTCAGAGCAAGGAAGATTTCTCATATTGCCAGAAATAATTCAATTTATTGAACAAAGAGAGCAAAAAGAATTCTGTTTATAAACATTCATGAAATTGTCCTGGAGGTACATATAAAATGGGTTTAACTAGGTCAATGCAGCTTTCTACAGAACATAGTTTCATGAATTCAGTTACTGTATTGTGGAAACTTATATGGGAAAGCTGCATGCTAAGCATTTTTTCTTTCTCTGTTTAATCTTTCTAAGTCTGTGGAATCTTTAGAGATCTTAATTAATGCCTTGAGGAAGGTTTCCTTAAAAAAGGAAACCTTTACGCATCTGTAGTTCTTTCTTAGATCTTTAAAGGAGCTCTCTATTTCCTCAGCATCTCTTACGTAATTCTCCACAATCGTTACAGAAACAAATACATAGTGGGCACTTCTTGTCTCTTTGGGCAGCCTTTTCATAAATCCATAATAATGTAATCCAGTGCTGCAAAGATATTGGCAGCAAAGATGCAGGATACCAACTAAATCCTCTTGTGATCGTGAAGATCCAATGGAGCTACTGCCATATCATGAGTGCTTCATCTTCTTTACCACCACAAAGGCTAGAGATGGGTGATATGAGGAGACTGGAACTTAAATAAGCATTTGATATTCTTTTAGTAATAGCATGTTTATCAGTCTATGGACCTAGACAGAAAACCCATCACTCCAATGACAGAGCAAAGACCATGGAACTATCTCCCTCGTTTCTAGAGAATTTAAACCATGCAGTTGAAGGCATTTTTTAAAATGACAATTCTAGTGAGAAAAGGAAGCCTTTTGGCATTAGCTATGTGATTTTATACAACCTTCTTAGAACTTTTACCAGATTTTTTTCAACCTGAGGCACAAATATTCAACAAAACCTTCCCTTGCTATCATAATCAATGTCACCCAGACTAACCTTTTCATGACTTTTCCTAGCTTATATGTTGGATTTTTCTATACCAGCTTGGGAAATTTACCTTCCTTGAATGCCAATGGGGCATTGAGCAGTGAGGCTACAATGCTCAAGAGCTCTAGCTGCAGGTAATGCTTCACTTGTATCCAGGCCCTGAAATATTAATGCTGGGCCTATAAAAATCTCCAATGTTTGGAAAAGACCCCTGTTCATGAAGATCTTAAGATAGGTCAGATGATGACATTACACATCCAGGCCCTGTGCCTTTGATCCTGTCTGTCCATATGCTCCACCCCTTTGTTCCAGAATTCCAAAGGTAACATGTTCATTTCATTTCATGTAACATGTTCATTTCATTTCAAAAGGAATGGAATCTGACCGCAAACTTTATGCATAACTATAACAAAGCCTGTGATTGCAAGGGCAGAATGTGCAAATCACTCTCTTCTGATCTTGCAACTCAGTAAGGAGAGACCTGCAACTAAAAAGATGGGTGTGCAGAGCCATTGTATATAGGCCCATTATTCTGCTCACTTGAAATCCTTCAAGCAAATCCCTGCATGGCGCTAATTATAGTTAAATCTGGAAACAACTTAAGCAGTGGCCCAAACACACTGACATTAACTGGTTCTTTTCAGTTCATGGATGTTGGGCACAGATTACCATTTTGCCTCATACCTGCAGCTGATGTGTGAAAGAATTTCCATATCACTTGATCTGAATCATTCACTTGAGGTAAGAGATGTTGTGAAGTATACCACTATATGTAGGACTATTTATGACAAGGGTGAATTACTCTTGGCTCTGTAATTGTATGGGGTCACTGACTCCCCTTTTTGTGACCCTCCACTGATTTCTGGAAAGTGAAGGTATGGTTTCCCACCATTTTTTGGTTGACCAATGCAGAATTATTCCATTTATTTCAGTTATAAGATGGACAAGAATGTCTTGGTTTTCTCTATACAAAGCCCACAGCTTCCCTTACTTCCTGGAGTTCAGTTAAATACAAAAATAAGATATCGTGATGGAATTTTCCTGTAAGTGTTCATATTAGGAAACTGGAGCAGTCAGAGGAGGTATAAGGAGATAGATATATACATAACAGAAACATGGGGCATACTTGGTCACTTCTCAGTGATTATTTAAATTGAAAGATGTCACCAAAATAATTCAACATTCTTAAGTGCCCCCTCCCCCCCCCATATAACTAGAAGAATAGAAGCCTCTTTCCCAAATGAAGGCCACTTTAGGGAAAATTTGGAGATGGACTTTAGGACAATGTTAATTTTGCTAGAAAGGAGGAGGTTCCTCCCCCCCCACAGCTCATGGAGAACATTAGGATTTAATAATTTATTAAATAAAGATAAAGATGAACGTTGAACATTTCAGACATTCAAAATCTATTTCAATAACAGAGTAAGGGGAAAAAAAACAGATCTCATGTGTAGCTAATGGTGACATGTACAAGAATAAATGTTCCTGTCTCAATAATTCGATTGCTTTCAGAGAGAACATTTGGTGTCCAAGAATAATGCCACCCAAAGTACTTGCACATATCTCTATAAGTTCATACTTCATGTATTTCTGACTGAAAGACAAGGAGGTGGAAAAATTAAAAGAGATTTTTTTGAAAAATTAGACTCTGTTAGTGCTGGAGCATATATACATATACATATACATATACATATACATGTATATGTATATATGCTCCAGCACTGTATATATATGTATATATATGTATATGTGTATATATGTATGTATGTATGCATGTGTGTGTGTATTTATGTATGTATGTATGTATATGTATATGTATATGTGGGGGACGCGGTGGCGCAGCGGCTTAATGACGCTAAAAGTTGCTGGCCAGAAATGGCTGACGCTTCGGCGGTTCGAGTCCAGCCTTCGCGTTAAACAGGGTAAGCTCCTGTTTCCTCCCCAGCTCCTGTCAACCCAACAGGTCGAAAACTCACGTGAGTAGATAAATGGGTACTCTCACTCCGGTGGGAGGAAAAATGCTGGCGGCGCCTTGCAAAAAGGAGTTGGGAGCAGTTGCCGGTAAGTGCGAAAAACCACGCGTGCCCGAAAAGGGCGCAAAGCAACGGAAACCCCGCCTCCTGCGCTCGCCAGCTGGGCTCTGCTCTAGGAAGGAGGCTCTGGCAAACCACTTCCGAAACAATTGCCTTGAAAACTGCAAGGACTCATCCAAGCAGTCACTGCAGGGTCAGTAATGACTGAGCTCAGACAAAAAAAAAAAAATGTATATGTATATATGTATGTATGTATATGTATATTTGTAACATATCTATCCCGAAAACCTGTTGGAAAAGGCAGGTTTTAATAGCCTTTCTAAAACCCAGCAAAGTTGGGGCCATATTAATCTCGGAAAATAATGTTCCATAGACATGGACAACAACTGGAAAGGCTCACCTCTAAGGTCCCTGAAGATAGCATTTGGTATGAGAAGGAACCCTGAGGGTGCCTTTTCTACCTGATCTTATCTGGCAGGCAGAACCAATTGGAACTTATCTTAATGAATATCTTTGAAATTCAACAAGCAGGGCTAAGCTACCCTTAGACAAAATTAATGCTCTGACAGAGAAGCTAAGAAACTAGACTGTGAAAATGAAGGCCAGCATTAGGGATATATTCCCAAATGTTGCTGAAACAAACAGTGATGAGGCCATAATACTAATTGCCTAGAAACTTGAAATCCTGGAAAGGAAAACTCAGTGCTTTTTTCCAAACATATTAATTGAAAACTGTGATATCTATTGAAATCCCTTTATTGATGCAACACCTCATGAAGCCCAACTTAGTCTTGACCACTAATCAGAAGAATTAGGGTACAATATATGCAATGATCACAATCTGAAGTTAAAGCATATGGAAGTGGCTCTTAATGAATTCTGGATATTATATAAGATTAAAGACTCCTGATTGCAAAAAACTCTGGTAATCTTTACACAATTGCCAACATCTCCCGTGCAAATCAGGATTTTCTGCCTTCACCAACATAAATACTACAAAATAATAAATGGCTGAGGAATGCATGAGACAATGTTTGCCTAGTATTCTGTCTAATATCAAAAGGCTGTGTAAATCTCATCAAGCCCAAGAATCATACTAAATGACAAAACAGAAGTGAAAGCCCAGTAGGCTTCATTGTAATTTCATTGTTTCTTTAGTTGTTTCATGGTAATTTAAAGTTGGAAATATATGGGATATGTAAGCATGTATAAGAATTGAGCAATTCTGAAGGCTGTTGATTTATTTGCAATGTCTTTTATTGAACTTGTAATTGTAACAAGGTGTCTTCTGAAAATAATCATTTTCCTTAGGCTTAGCCTTAGGTCTATGTAGGTTCAATTTGATTCCGTAGTTCAACTTATGACTGCAAGATATGTTCTTGAAATAATGATAACTATGGAAAATGGAGCAAGGGTGTGTATTCACGTTTAGGATGCCAGTGAAAATAGGTTGAGAACCACTACTCTGGGGAGAGAATATATCAGTTTTAGGATCAGAATTGTAGGAAGCTGTGGATACAATTATGGCAAGATATAAGAACTGCAATGATTTAAGCCACAAGGAGCTGTACTGAAAAACTGTTTAAGGATGGAACAAGTTCAGAAAGTATGGTAATTAAAGGAATGCTAAGAAAACATGACATGTTAAAAGAACTTCTAAATCTTTAGAGCAGCCCAAGAGTATCCACAATGATGGTCAACAGCTTCAAAATGGTAAGTGTGACTGCGTGGGCAATCTGTGCTTTTTAACGTGTGTCACACACATTGCTTGCACCTGAAAAGGGGTGAGACTTTCATTGCCCAGCCATGTACATAATTGATGCCAGTGACCATCATTGCAGATGCCCTGGGTGCCCCTCTGCCCAACCTGTGCCCTCAATTCTTCAGGTCTATTTGATTTATTTATTTTTATTGCAAAAACCTCCAAATAGTCTTAACATTTCAGATTTACTATCTGAAAAAGCCATCTGAGCAGGGTTGCTTCTTAACTTATTTGTCACAATGATAACATATTTGCAGCATCAAGTTAATGTTTTCATTTTAATTTTCTCCAAATACAAAATTCAAAATGTGCAACAGTTTGGCATGCAACTCTGATGACAAATGCACAGATGCGGTGGCAGTCTCCCAAGGTTTGAAATAAATGGCGTGCATTTCACTGTCTGTGATGTCTGCAACCTTCCGTCAGAATAACGGATAAGTTACCTATCAAAAATGCATTTTCCGAAGTATTAGACAAAAAAATTAATTTTTACTATTAAGCATGATGCTAATTAAGAGCTGGGAATATGTTGGAGTATGTTTTATGAGTGGAATGCTGCCATTAATTTTAATGAGCACAATCTGGAAAATATTATTATTATTTACGCTGCAATATGGTACAAATATGGACAGCTAAGCTGAGCCACTCTGCAGATCTTGTCTCCTTCCCATCTATTGCCCGAATGGCAGAATGCAATGAAAAACGTTTCTCCCTTGATACTGTACAGTATGTTCCATCAGGAAAAGCATATTTAGAAGATACATATTATTTTGTAACATGGGAATGTACTGAAATATCCGTACCATAAGTTGATGACAGGGGAACAAGAGTTGCAATGGTGTTAGAGGCTATGGATGGACAGAAGATGGTGAGAGCAGAGAGGAATTCCAAGCATATGGGAAACCATTCCTATGTGAATAACCCTTTTCTAATTTGTGCAGTGCATCTGTAGGAACCCTGGCAGCATCTTCTTCTCCAATTAACATCTTCATTTTGTTCCACTGTATGTGTTTCAGCACATACAGTAGACTAGCTCAGAAGGACTGGCATCTTTATCACCGCTGGAGGAAATGAAAAAGACCTAGGAGAATGAATGACATTTCAAGATGAAAAATTGGGAACTCCAGCCAGCTCACTTAGATAAAGTATACCTCAAGTACTGGCTGTCTGCCATAGGTTTTAATTTGAGTACTCCTTTCAAGAGAGATCTGCCATATGGTATCTTTCTGTATGCAAAACAAGCAAAGCTAGAAAATGAGGTGGCTCAGAAATGTATGTGGAAAGTTGCACCAATGTCTGTAAGAAATAGGACTTGTGGTACTTCTATCGTTGTTCTGGTACCCACAAATGTTGGGAAGCCTACCAGAAAGTGCCAAATAAGCTTCATCAACAGGAATTGAGGAAGCAGGATAAGACTGTATCAGCTGCTGCAATGGATCCAACTAGGATTGGTTCAAGACTTGGAAGAGGTCTGAAATCAATCCTAACTGGATGGGGTGAGGACAGCAAATGAACAGAAAATTGTTCCAACTTGATCAGAAATGATTTGCTGCATTAAAGGGCATGTAAAGAATCCAACTGAACACTGTGATAGAACGTGATTGTTGGAAATAATATGGGGTGTATGTGTCATTGTATAACTGGGGGGTATTTATTAGCTTTTCAGAAGTTATCAATTGCTGTCCACAATTCCCTCCACATGGAAGAAGCTATTGTTAGAATATCTCTCCCACCCACACCCACACCCTCAATCTCTCTCTCCTTTATGTCCTGTCTCTCTTTTTTATTTGCTTACCCATATGATGTAATGTATGAATGATACATCACAGCTTCCAGAGAATTCAGATATAGGAATTATTTATTATTACAAATTTAATTGCCTATTCAAAGCAGTTTATAAATATCTATCTTCTTTATGCCAATATTTGAACCAGGATACTTCTGCAAATAATGTCATTTCTCCTTAAGTTTTGTATTATTTATTTTATGCTGGATGGTGTGTGTGTGTGTGTGTGTGTGTGTGTGTAATTTAGGACCTGGAATAAAATATATATTGCTTGAAATTGCGAGTTTAGCTGAAGGATCTGACCTGGATAAAGTCTTGCTCATTTATTATTGCTAAATAGCCAGGACAAATATTGATCCTAAGTATATATTCCTCAGCACCACATCAGGTGACTGGAAAAAAATCACAAAATGGTGGAACTGTACTTATCTAAAAATGAATGAATGAATGAATGAATGAATGAATGAATGAATAAATAAATAAGCAAGCAAGCAAGCTATAGGAAGACAAAGGAAGCTTGGAAAGGGGGGAAATATTTCCATTGGTTTTCAAACAGTAACTTTGGACTTACAAGGCAAGAGTTATATTGACTCAGCTAGTCAGGGAAACTAGAACTAATGGTAAGCATCAGATCAGTTGTAGAGGAATTCAGTTGTAAAGGAGTCAGTGTTAGTTAGTTAGCTGAGGCTAACCTATGAAGAAATAAAGCACCCCAGCTGACATAACAGAAAATGACTATTTCTAAATCATAGCAGGTCGAATTTGCAATGGAAGGGATGTGGGCTTGTGCCATCTTCTGTCCTCAAAAAAGTGGTTGCCATTGAATTCCAGTGATGGGGCAATCAAGCAGCATCAATAAGTCCACCCTTGAAGCTGTTCCTGCCTGTGCTTATGACAGCTTAAGTTGCAAGATATTCAGTCCGCATTGCAGGTCACCACATCCTCTCACTGGACAATCCCCTTGCTGCTATGCCCTCCCACTTTTCTCTTCCTGGAAAGAAAGGTTAAATTGATATATACAACATTAAAATATCAACTATATGCAGCAGAGCAATCACCTTTAAAAATAAAAACTCCTTTCATGTGAGCCATTTTGCGTTTCTATAATTTCAACACCTTCCCTTTATCATCAGTTTTAAAATAGCACAGTGGCTAAGCACTTTATCTGGTACGTAAGAGCGTTCTTTGGATTTGAGCAGAAAAGAACAATAAATGCAGGGTTCTGCCATTTCATTGTTTTCTCCAGTCACCTGAGGTGAAAGGAAGCCTTTTTACTTCAAGTGACTGGAGAACAATAAAACAGTGGAACCCAGCACTTTTTTCTAGCTAACTCAAGGGGAAAAAGTAGTAATTAAAAAAGAAACATTTTTCCTGGGTTTCAAGCCAGCAGCTTCATACATACTATGCAAACCTCTTAACTCCTGTGCTATTCTAACACTAATAGCAGAGCCACTCTCTTAGATTTAGGGTTGCTTCAGTGGAGGGGAGGGAAAGGCACTCTCTGCAAAGTGACCAATAAGTCCAAGTACGCGAGGAGATGTAAGAGGAGAAGACTACTTTCAAACCCCATAGGAAAACACACCTGGTGGTTCAATTTGCAATGGATGGAAGATGAGTAAAAGCTCATGTCCTCTCTTTCTACTTTCAAAAATTGGTTACTATGCTGTTCGGGAGATGGTGGAACCAGGCCATGCAGATGAGACCTGAAAAAATAGCTCTTCCCCTCGAGCATTTCTGGACAAATTTAGAAAATGCTAAAGATAGCAGTATCAATATGAAACCTGTCTGAATGATTTAGAGAAGAGGAAGCGTATGAAGCTAGTATCCGTTAATCTCCTCCAATGGCCAGTTTGCACAGGGGACTTTGATAATGAAACTCATAATTATTCCTTCTAATTGGAATGACTCCAATGTAACTAGAATGCTGGAATGACAACTACCCTCTGCAGAAAAAATGCAGGTAGGAAGGGATAAGGGGAAATGTATCTAATTATGCTAACTCCTTTCAATAATTAACACTGTATAGGTAAAGCTGTTAGGAACGGGGTGGCATGGTGGCCATAACCCACAAGCAAGGAGAATTGTAAATTAGCACCATAGAAATACTAGAATTCTCTGTGAAATGGAAAGTACTTGTTCAGTATGATTTGGCTGATATGATTATAAACATTCCGTATCATCAAACTGAACGAAATTCTCAGCTGAAGCGATTGGAGAACATAATAAAGGAATATAAATTATCTATAAGCAATTGTTTATAGATTGTACCACTAAAGATTATATGTTATATAGCCTTTCAACCAAAACAATTAAACATCTCTGGATATACACAAAAGCCACCTTTATTTCAATACCTTTTATAGATAGTCCTGACTCAGATTTAAGAGACTGTATGTAATTCATCACCATATTGCCAATAAAATATTTTCCCAGTAGTTAACACACTGTGAAATTCAAACCATAATTTCAGTGTAAGACTTCTCCTATCCATAAAAATCTACCCCGATTCTAACCACATTGCCAGTTTTTAACACAGACATCAAAGCAGATTAACCCTAACTATAATCCTAACCTCAGGCTATGGCCCATGAAATTAATTTTCTCTATAATGAAAATAAAAATGTTAATTATAGAATGTATTTATTTATAAGACCACCCAACTTAACAATGTGACTGAGTGGCAAAATTCATGTAAGATATCCCTTATCTATGACATTTTTTCCTTACTTTAACCATCTGCTTATTTTTAGCAGAGACTTCATTGAAGTTTAACCCTAACCCTGATCTTACCCCATTGTCCCTGAAAATATTGTATATAATTGTCCCTGAGCATAACATTCTAATCATAATATGAACAAAATACTATCTCATCCATAAAAATTCATGCTGATTCTAGTCTCCCTGCTTGTTTTTAGCATAGACATCAACGTAGATTAACCCTAACAATTAGGAATAATATATTCCTTGACAATAGGCTGAGATTAGGGTTGGGATTAAGCTACTTTGTGTCTGTGCTTTAATCCAGCAGAGTGGTTAGAATCAGGTTGAATATTTATTGGATAGGTAGTGTTATATTCATATTATGATTAAAATTTCATGCTGTATTAATGAATATAGAAAATATTTTTAAGGTGATGGGTTGAAGGGGATGGAAGAAGTAGTCATACATTTATATTTTGATCTCAATAATAATTAGGGAGAATATTTTCATGGGTGGTACGCTGTGTTAAGATTAAGCTATCTTGATGTCTGTGCTAAACACTAGAAGGATGGTTAGAATCAAGGTGAATTTTCATGGATACTGGTTTTTCTTAGTATTTATATTAAGTGGTAAATGTTTGTTCATATTATGGGTAGAAAATTGATTTCTGTTCATGATTAGGGAAATGTTTTGATTGGCTATAGGCTGAGTTGAGGGTTAGGATTAATGTTAAGCTACTTTGATGTTTGTGCTAAAAGTTAACATAATGAATGGATTATTATCTATCCATAGTAGATAACCATAATATCTAATCATATTATGGTTAGAATTTTGTGCTAGGCTAATGATTATGGAAAATAGAGTTTGGGGACTTCCGGGGAAGCAATGGTAACCTGAAGACAGCTCCGCTGAGAGTGGAGCCGATAACCACAATGAAATGAGGAGCCGGTGAACAGACCACCTTCTTGGAATTCCTCTCTGGACAAGAAGAGGACTCAGGATAGCCCACATGCTCTCTGTACAGCAGCTCCTCGTGAGGAGACTATAAGTCAGCAGTCTCTGGTGGGTTTAGAGTTCTGGGAGCTGAGGGATTGCCAGTGCCTTTCAAAAGGACACTGGGTTTGCATACTTCCTTTCTTAATTACTTATGGAAATTGCTTGTTAACAGTTGTTTGGATATTAAGAACCTTCAGAAAGACAAGCTTCATTCAGAAAGAAGTTTTATGTAAGTTTAAGGACTTAAAAATTCTTATTTTGGAATAAACAGCAAAAGGGTGATTAGAACGTTGATTTTGGAAAGTTATAAATGGACTAAGGGTCCAGATGGATGTGGTCTAATTACAAGAATCCTTTCTGTGCATTGTTTAGAATTCTGTAAACAAATATATGAAGATTTTGAAATTAAGTATAAGAAACCTTTCTGTGAGAAAATGCAGTTTATCAGAAAAAAATATGATAAGATGGGACTTTGAAGGTTGGACACTGGAGGAAACCAGAAAGAACTAAAGATTATAATTAAAGGAGAAGAGACCCACTATACAGAATGGAGCAAAATAATCTGACTTTTGAAGAATTCAAGGATCCAAAAACATCTAAGTGTGACATTCATGTCCAGTTTTATTGGTAACAATAAAGAAGAGGTTTGTCATTGCCTTCTTTCAGGTTGATTTTGGAATTCCTTCTCTTTGGTGGGGTGGCTTCCTTCATATTTCAGAGTCCCACCCCACTGGGAATTACTCTTAATTTCCTCTCTTCTCTTCTAGCTTTGCTGACAAGAATATCCCTACAAGGAACTCCTTCTGTTGTCACTGTCTTTTTCAGAGTCATTAAAACTACAGATTCCTCTTTCCATATCAAGGTAGCAATTGATTTACTGGTGGGCAAATCACTAGATTAAAGTCAAAGTTTAATCTTTTTTTTTTTTCCTTCTGATCATCTCCTTTTCAGCCTTTTGGTTCATTTTGTTTAAAGCTTACCAAAATTCACAAATTTCTTGCTACACAAGAAGGAATTCACAAGAGTTTTTAAAACAGTGAATGTGGAAAGAAGCTAAACTGACAGATTAATACATATAGGCAGAAGGTGTTGAATGATCAGCTCTCAAAAATCTGGGCTTGAATCTCTATATATTCAGCCAGTATTTGTGGTTCTGAGACACCATCACTTTTTCTTTTAGCTGATAAACTCCTCATTTTGAATAGCACCATGGCAGGCAGATAGAACATTTGAAGGATTAATCTTGAAGAATGGAATACCCAGAATTTCCAGATGATGCAGAAACTGGCAGCTACATGAGGCAAGTATGTGAATGGATTACTCAGATAGTAGAAGGCCTGCACTAGATGCCAATAATTTTCTTATTTAAATTCAAGGGATTGAATTGAGGTCTCATCTAACAGCCCTGGAGCTGCATGAAATCCCCAAGACCTAAACTATAGCCTCCAGAACATCCCCAATTGTTCTCAAATTGTTAATAATTTCCCTTTTTTTCACATTAGGCTTTAATGTGACTACACAGGAGTTGTAATGCTAACTATGTTTAATTCTAATTAAGTTTAATTGTAAAAAAATAATTCAAACTTATTTTTACCTTTGCTCTTTACTATTTTGGGACATGTGCATACCAGTGTGACACTTAAAGGCCAAGTGTGCCCTTCAACTCAGATGAAGTTGCACAACTTTAATTGATAATAAACATTAATGCTATAAATTGGGGTGGGCAACTTGCAGCCTAGGAGCCACACAATGTCTTTGAGTCACCTGTTTCTGTTTTTAGAGCCCTGTTTGACCAAGATTACTGAAAACTGAAGGTACTGTAAACCCTGTAATAGGCAGCTTAGAGAATTGATTGATCTTTCATTTGAATTGCATCCATTGGCTGTTACTCCCCTGTAGAGCAGTGGGAGACACCTAAACTTGTTCCTTTATAAAGCAACAATTAGAAGTGCTGATAACTTCCTAGTCAGAAATGACTCAGCCAAAGCTGAACATGATCTTCCATTGGGAGAGGGCAAGGGGTTGGTTTCTGGTTCTGAGTTTTAAGAGGAAGAACCTGATGCCACAGCATGTGTGGGAGATGAACAGCCCCGGTAAAATATCCTGGTGATAGACCCAAATTTGTTAGACTCTTTCCAGTTGCAAGGGGGAGTAGGGATGCCATAGCTGATCCTTAGACTGTAACACCATCTTTACCCAGATGAGAATGTGGTGGATAAAGCTATTCCATGAAATGCCTGTGTGGCAACAAGAGAAGACACAATAACAAAGCAAACAAATGTAGGCATTAATCCATGCTAAGAAGGAAGCAAGTGAAACTGGATCTTCCTTAGGTATTGCTTCTGTGCCTAGAGATGTCTCTTGACAGATTAAAATCCATCTTTTGAGTGAGGATGACAATATAGACAAATTTTCTGTGATGTTTGAAAGGTCTGCAAGAGCCTGTAGATGGCCCAAAGAAGAGTGGATGCAACTCTGTCCCCTGCCTCACTGGGAAAGCCTTGAAACCACACAGTCGCCTTTTAGCTAGAACTGTGGAGGATTATGACATTGTGAAGTGATTCTGCAGTAATGTGATGGAATCACATATGCATTTTAGTAATCGTTCAGAGACTATATCCTCATGACCCAGAAGAAGTTCAGAAATTATGGGTAAAGTTGCTGGATCTCAAAACCCAAAACCTCTTAAATAGGTGGAGCTAGGAAAGGAGAAGAGGTAAAGATACCCCAAGGTAAGAAAAACATAAGAAGAGAAGAATGTCTGTTATAATTGTGGCAAACTAGGACATTGGACTAAAGGCCACCCCAAGAAAATGTCCAACCTTAGCTGCCCAGCAAGGTCACCAATAAAAAGTGGTGACCAACTGAAGTCAAGAGCCAGGAAGCAGACAGACTCTTGGATGCTGGCAATGGAAAAACTTTAGTGAGGCTGCATCTGGTCAAAAACACAGGGAGAGGAGGTTTAGGGGCCATCACTAGTGTTTTTGAGCAAACAAAAAAATCCCATTGGTTCAAACCTGGGTTCAAGCTTCAGGACCAAAACAGAAAATTACTGTTGGTATTGTGAAAAGCTTGCCCTGTGAATTAATCACTGGTACTGGGTTGAAGGTCCTACACTACCACACCAACAAGAAGAAGAGAAAGTAGTCATAGGGACTACTAAGACTCAAGCCAAACAATTACATGAACATAAGAATGGAAGGCAGAAGCATTTTCTGAAATCTTCCATCCCAGCCAGATCTCTGTTCCTGGGAAGCAGCCCCATGAAAAAAAGACTGTCAGGTAGGCAGATAAATCCCAAGGCTAATTTATAAAGCACATATAGGAGGTGAATTTTATTTATTATTGGGATGATCCTTTCCCAGTACTCATATGGCTGTACACATATTCAGATTGACATCCCAAACAAGTGCTTTATGGTAAATAGCAGGTAACAGAAGCTGAGAATAGGAGTTAGTTTAGTTTCCTTTAGAAAAGTGTTCCCATAAAAGAAAGAGATGGTATCAGAGGTGGAGTCTTCAATAAAAACAACAGTGAGAATCTGGGAAGGACTGGGAGAAGGACTTTGATGGAGGAGGTATGACGGCTGGCACAACCTAAGATGGATCTTGTCATTTTAAGAGAAATGCTGGCTTGGTAATCCTGAACTGGACTGGGTAGTGTCATGCTACTGAAACCTGATTAGTTCAAGGGCAATTCTGGAGAAGATTGCTAAAGGGTGTGGTTGAGTGAGATTGAAAATAAGACTCATGATGAGGAGGATTCACTATGTTCCCCCCCCCCCCATTTACTGCGGAGGATTCCTTGTGGACTGAAGTTGATGGAAGATAAGAAGTTCTGCCAGCCAGAGCCAAGGAAGAAAGACAATGCTGGTCTGAGAGAGGAAAAAAGGCCATCAGTATATTCAGCCTTTTCTTGTCTCTAAATTAGGATGTGAATAGAGAATTAGAAACAGCTATGTGTACATAACATGTGTTAGTTCAACAATATAGCTTGAAAAGATATGCAGCTGGAGCAAATTTGAGTACAGGAAAAAAAATCTATTGCAATTTTTTAAATCTCAAACTGTGTGTAGGCAGGAAAAGTAAGGGGAATGGAGGTGACCTTGCCTTGTCTAGCAGCTAAAGAATGTGGTGAAATCAAAATATCTTGCCTACTTTGATGTATTTTCCTACTAAATTGGGGGGAGGATCCAAAATAGGTGTTTTGAACTGCATTTTTCATCAAATCCTATGAACCCTTAGGAAGCCCCTGTGATAGGTGTGTTACAATAAAATCCCCGAAGCCCTTCCCCACTCACATGTCTGATGTGACTGTACCCACTTCCTGGTCCTCAGCCCTCCTGCCATATTAAATGATACTCTTGTCCATCCAAAGATTATCCAACTCTGCTTTAGATGGCTTAGTTGCTGGCTATTAAACTCATCACAACTTTGCCTGGCTATTAATATCTGCAGGATAAGAGAGCTGTATTTGAAGGGAGCAGTTTGTTATCAGATGTTTTTCTTGTAGGCATAAGCTTGATTTCCACTTTCTTCTCTTTCAAGAAGGAGCTAAGAAGCACCTCTACTTTGGCTGATGTAATACTTAATAAAGATGTTAATACTATAGTTTGGTTCTGTAGACTGATTTTATGTTATTTTCATCTGATTTATTGTACCCCTCCTTACTTACATTTTGTAGAAAATATGTGACTAAGAAATGACTAAATAATAGACAAAGATTTTTCTGTGGTGACCCTTGCTGTATGGAATTCCTTGCCAAGAGCTATGGATGGTTCCATCTGTTATTATTTCAAAGCAAAATTTAAAATCATAGCAATTTTATTTTATTGTTATCCGAAAGCTTATCATTGTGTATATAATATACTGCTTTTATTAAATGCCAGATTTGTCTTGTTTCAAGTCATTTTCCTAGATTAATTAAAATTGTTGTATGTTTTTATTACTTATCTTGAATTGTGTGTTTTATACTATAAACTACCTTTAAAAAGATTGCATTCTTGAAAGGCATCCAAAAGATGCATAAAATAAATAGAATGAGGCCAAGGATGATCACTGGCTAGAGATTATAGAGTGTTTCTTCTGGGGTGGGGGCGGAACTGAAAGCAGGAAGAAGAAACAGAATATTCTGGAGAAGAGCATTGATTCCATCAGTGCATTTCAGACTGTCTTGTTTTATTGGATTGTTGTTATGATAAAAAATGGAGACACAGTGCTGTAATTGCTGTCTTGAGCTCTTGCAGGAAAAGCAGGTTATAAACAAACTTGCTAGCCAGTATCTACTTTGTACTGCAGCATTTTATTGCGAGTCTGACTTATCTGTTTAGAACTGTACAACCGAAATGCTTCTTTATCAGAGAGTTGTGGCTAAGTAATGAGGAGGCCCACTTAGCAAGAAGGCAGACTATCCCTCCTTGTGCTGTGCTTGCATCACTTGAATCAGTCCCCACCCAAACTGGTATGCCATTGTTCAGGGCCACCACAAAGTTGGGGAGAGAGTAAAAAGAAAGTGAAGAGTTTGACTTTTTTGACCCCCTCCCTCTGCAGGTGCCTTTGCTCCTCTTTCTTGGAAAGATGCCCCTAGAATGATGCTGCTTTAATTCTTTTCATTGGAGCATTTGCTTCAATAGACCGTTCCGTCAGTTCATAATGCCATTTGTGTTAAAGCCCTGTTTTACCTTCTATTCCAAATTTCCTATTGTCGTATTTACCCTTCGTTCCGTCGTAAAGCACCCCCTTGTAACTGCATGTTGTATTTAATCATCCTTTTTCTCTCTCTCTGGGAATGCTTTAGCACATATGTTAGTCAAGGTGTTTTAAAAAAGAAGTGTATGAACATATGTTCACCTGAAGGAAGGAAACACATAAACATCGTAATTGTGGGACTTCTTCCCAGTGAATGGCTTCCCCACTAGCAGCAAGACATTTCACAATACATTTTGTATTACTTTAGTATCATTACCAAAATCAGATTAAAGATTTATGACCAAGGGAAAAAAAAAAAGGTTGGGGGAGAAACAGAACTGGCTGTAGTGCTTAATTGTGTGTTGAAACATAAATTATATCAACTGCTCCTGGGGGATTCCTAATAAGAGCAAATGTTAGCCTATATTACAATTAGCAAATGAATCTTTTAACTGGAGAAGCTGTTTTGTTTTTTTTTTTAGTTCCATGCTAACCTCATTCTGTCTTAAATCAAATTAGATTAAGGCCTCGCAGATAAAGAGCAACTTCTGCTGTTCTTCCTTCACTTCAGAATATGCCTAAAACATCTTTATATAGCATTTGAAACTACTGTTAGTGGGACAGCAGGCTTTAAGCAACACTTTTCCATATGGTATATTAGTGAAGGGACTTGGTGGAACTTGGTAGTAATTAAAGACGATTGCTCAGAGTGTGTCTCTAATTTCTCATGTCAGACAAACTAAACATTCACAAAGGCCAGGACAATATAGGCTTTGTGGAAAGTTGATTTCCGATCACAAAAAAGTTTTGGTGAAGACTTGTTACCTTTATTTGTTGCTCAACCTGAACTGAATTTGGATTAATGTATTTCATTCAACATTTATTTATTGTTTTATGTATTTATTTAATTATTAGTTCATTTTATTTCATGTTTATGCATTTGTTGAATTTATTTTGGTTAATTAGCGCATTTCTGCTCCCATGTGTCTTGTCTGTTTGGTAATTTATGACAAGGAGTTAAAATATCATAAAAATATTGAAGCAAATAATCCTCATAGCAATGGGAAGCTAACATCCCACACCAGAAACAGTATATTTAAGAGACCTCATTATCTCCATTTGCACACTTAACTTGGCCCTTATTTGACTCCATCACCCTACACTTAGTCTTACTCAAAATATTATCAATCATATCAGCAAAGTATAACTATATTTATGTCTATATAGGTAAGATCTGCCCCCCCCCCACCCCAATTTTCCTGTTGAGGGCTCCAGTTCAGAAACGTATGCTATTTGTGTGATGATGTCATTTGCCATGAATTTATATAATTTTGTTAATGAAGTAATTATGCAAATGACATAAATTGCAGCAGACATTTGATCCACTGCATGTGAAGTCTGTTGCATCAAGATTTGGTAAAATGAGGTTTCACTGTATTAATAACAATAATAACTTGACATTAGCGATCTTGGAAAAATTAAGTAGGGCTGGAACTGGTTACCCCATGAATAGAAGACTGCCAGAAAGTCTTAGGGCTAGAAATGGAAAAAGGCAATGACAAGCCGCTTCTTTAATGTTGCCAGGAAAATTACACAAGTCAATTTAATATTATGTTACTTCAGATGTACCCAACTGTCACTTCCATATAACAAAGTGGGAAGAAGTTCACTCTTATACATTGCCATTTTTCTTTGATTAAAAAAAAAATCATCCTTTGCAGTAGCCTACCTATTAGCTTTCTACAAGCATTTGAACATCTAAACATTTCTCCACCCATTTCCCAATTTTTAGTAAACATTCTACCAAGACATACACTTTCATCTACTTGCCCTATTTTTTTGCCATTTACAATTTTTCGCTCCCTTTTCTCTGTCAAGCATAACTAATGTGCTCTTCAGTACATTAATTTTCAGATCCATGCTCCTTGTTGCATCATACAGTCTATGGGGCTCTTCTCATCTCCAGCTTACTTCAGCACGAGGACATCTTGCTAAACCTTTTTAAGGGATAAGTCCTTTTGATATCACCTCTGTCTCATCCCAAGACTGCTGCAGAACACCCCAAAGTTGTCTCTAGTTCTTCCCTGGGTAGACATGGTGTCTTCCTTCTCCTGACACAACATTTACCAATGAGCCAAGGGGATAATGCAGTCAGGGACAGTTATTTTATTTAAGGTTCTACTGGCCATGGAAATTTATGGTGAGCATGCCATGTCCCCTGTCTGGTCCCTTGGAACTGCAATTCTATTGCCATTTTGTCTGGGCAGCAGGAGAGATCACATACCTGACTTCCAAAACCTATATTCCTGGGTTTTGTTTTGTTTTTTTCTCAAACAGGAAATTTGATTTCCAGGGCAATCAGTGCCTCTATTGATATTCTCAGGAAAACTGTTCATTCCTGAGAGAATTCCTCATGAAAAAGAGATCATGAGAGCTCTTACTAATATCCTTCCAATGGTGAGGATATTTTTCACATTTTCATGTTCATTCAAACAGCATTAGCTATGCCCTGGTCATATAACATTTGTTTTGTAAAACAGTGAACAGTAGACTGAGTCACAGGCAGCAATTCCTGCTGAGGGAAATGACACAATTTTGGCTAGTTTTTGGCATACCATAACCGTATGGCACAAATACAGCCAAAGCCCTGTTTTAGCTCAGGCATGAACTATTCTTTGCAAGCTACGACCTCTGAACTATAGAGGTGAGCTGAAATATTTTTGTCCAGTGCACAACAGCTGTAAGATATAGAGGAAAGGATACTGATATGTATGTCGATGAACGCCTGAGAAGGTCACAACACATACATTCTCTGGTAGACACACTTATTTCATAAAGGTAGGGCAGGATAATATGTGATTACTCTTTGTTTGTGTCAGTAAAGACAGTAATTGATACTAGCAGTGCTAGTTAGTTTCCAAAGATCTCTTTGTTCCCAGGAATAAAACCATTATTCATTTCAGGGGCTTCAGTGCCAGATAGCAATTTGTATAAAACTTGAATTATCCTAATGGTTGCTCATGCAGGGTTTTTAAGTAATAAGGTAGCCCATGAAGAAGCTTGCATATGATAGTTTTTATGCATTTTTAAACAATGAGAAATTTCACATTCCAGAAGAATGCCATTATTATCCAAGGTAGCAAGAGTGAGTGCCAAAAATACAGGGGGCTTAGATTAAGGGTGCCTGAGAGGTGTCTGGAGACTTCTGATTGTCATTTCTTGTATTCTTTTGATGAGCAAAACTTTGGAAGTGCTGTATGACAGAGGCTGTGCAGAGCAAATTTTTACTCTTCAGCAGATCTTTCGACGGTTCTTTACAGACACATTAACACCCATTCCTCTGGTCCTTGAGTTGACAGAAAAACATCCCTGACTAATCAGAGTAACAGGAATGAAGACATCCTAGAAGATTAGAGAAGAGATGTTTGTTCCCTGGAAGAAGGAGCTAAATGTTAAAGGGACTACCTATCTTTCATGGTAAAATTGGGCAGAGATGGGGTGCTACAGATCCCTTTAATTAAGCAATGCCATTTATCCGGATCTAGGAAGCCTGCCTTCTCTGTCACGGTACCTGCCATCTGGAATTATATTTGGCTTTCACCCTGATGATATTTTGGAAGTCTTTAAAAACTTGGCTGTTCTCCCAGGCCTTGAGGTAGGAGGCTGGTGGAGCCCTGTTTGTTATGCTTTCTGTTATAGGGAGTGTATCCATATGCATAGGATTTTATTTTTTATTGTTTTCTATTTTTAGTGTAAGCCACACAGAGTCATTCTAGAGATGGATGGCCTCTAAATCCTGTAAAATAAATAAATAGATAGATAGATGATCCATTTATAAAATAATTATAGCTAGCTGAGAAATATAGACATGGGGAAAGAGGAGAAAGTAACTAAGAACTCTGGCATAGTTTTGCAGTTACTTTGCAATTACATTTCTTTAACACTCAGGAAACAAAAAGTATTTATAAGGAAAGAAGAAAAGAAGAGAGCCTGTGGAGGAAAATATAACACTCAGAAGTACTAGCTATAATTTATGGAACTAATGGAAAATGATTGTGGTGCCAGGAAACTGGAAAAAAACATAAGTTGTTGTATGTATTTCTGCAACTGGAAAGAAAACAACCCACATAATTTTTATCTGTAATTATAGAGTTCTTATTAAGATTTCTGAGAGGATTCTGGAGCAAATGTATAAAGAAAATTAGTTTGTAAACAATGTGAGGCAGACACAGTGCTTGTAAAAGTACACTGAATTGTAACAAAGGAACACATTTGGCATCAGTCCAGCTGAATTTCTTCCAATTAACAGATTGATGCAAAGAAGATGCAGCTGAAACTATACATTTGCTATACAGCAGAAAGGGCTGCTATGGGGTCTCATATACAGCGGTTTGGTGTGGTGGTTAAAGCACCAGCCTAGAAACCGGGAGACTGTGAGTTCCAGTCCTGCTTTAGGCACAAAAGGTGCCTTTAGGGTGACCGTGGGCCAGTCACTCTCTCTCAGCCCTAAGAAGGAAGCAATGGCAACCACTTCTGAAAAACCTTGCTAAGAAAACTGCAGAGATTAGTCCAGGCAGTCACCAGGAGTCAAAAACTGACTTGAAAGCAGCAAAGAAAGAAAGAAAGAAAGAAAGAAAGAAAGAAAGAAAGAAAGAAAGGAAGGAAGGAAGGAAGGAAGGAAGGAAGGAAGGAAGGAAGGAAGGAAGGAAGGAAGGGGGGGGTCTTATAGAAATATCCTACTCCTTTTACCCTAGAACATTTGATATGTAGTTGCTGTTATTGTTGCTATTATTCCAATTTTACTAATTGTGTGTCACAACCGATGTTGTCTACTTTTCTGCTTCATAATTTCAGTTTGGCTGGTCTCTAAATACTGTGAGGTACCTAGCAGGGCTGTTGTTTGCAATTCACTTGTTATAAGTTTTACAAATCTGGGTGAGCCAAATTCTTTCTAAATACTCCTGGTATTGCGTCTAGTGCTTCAATAACAATGGGTGACATTGTCGACTTCTTCCAAATTTTTGCAATCTCTATTTAGAAATCTTGGTGTTGTTTTTTGTTTTTAGATTTTACCCCGCCTTTATTATTTTTATAAATAACTCAAGGTGGGAAACATACCTAATACTCCTCCCTCCATCTGTTTTCCCCACAACAACAACCCTGTGAGGTGAGTTGGGCTGAGCAAGAGGGACTGGCCCAAAGTCACCCAGCCGGCTTTCTGGCCCAAGGCGGGACTAGAACTCACCGCCTCCTGCTTTCTGGCCTGGTGCTTTAACCACTAGACCAAACTGGCTCCATTTTGTAATATTTTTCAATTCCTTATCCTCAATATCACTTCTTCTGATTCTTATTAGTCTTATTATGATTTTATTCACCATGAAATAACACAGTACAAACAAACAAACAGACAAACAAAAAGAATTACATATTTGATCAGTTTTCTTTGGAAATTTGAATTGTTGTAAGAAAGAACGCATGCCCAGCAAGATGTTCTTTTGTTTTTTGTTTTTGTTTTTGTAAATCCACAGTTGATATATCCAGAATAATGAGTCCTTGTAAAAAATGGTTTAATCTGTTTTTTATGCTACCCAATGTACCAATAATTGTAGGTAGGGCTTTGCAAACCTTTTCCATAATCTACCCATTTTGATAATTAGATCTTTATATTTTGTAATATTTTCCAATTCTTTTTCCTCCATTCTCCTGATTTGGGGTATTGCCACATCTATAGCTATTATTTTTTCTTTTGGATTATTCTTCTGTCTGGTGTATTGTGTTCTAGATGGTGATCAGTTTGTATGCAAAAATCTCATAAACATTAACATCATTTTCAACAACTTTTCCAATGTTGTGATTAGAAAACATTTCAGAAACTTAGAAATTATCATTTTTGCACAGTTGCCAATGGATCACAGTCACTATTCTGTCATGTTACTGTTTAATCAGTCTGAACAATTTTGTTGCATCCATGTGGTCTGCAGTTTCATGTTTTCTTTACAAAATCTGCATTTGCTGCTGTTTGATACACATTGAATCCCTGATTTCAACGTGTTTGTTTGCAGTGCTTCTTCATGAGCTGCAAAAATTAATCCTCCTCTTTCCTTTTTGATGGTACCAGCTTGTAGCCATTCCCAACTCCTGGTCGAGTCCACTTTATTTTCAGTTCTTTTATGCCCATGTAATAGCTTACTTCTCCAATTTTCTAAACAATTTTCCAACAATTCACTTTTATAGTAATGTTTTGCTTTGCTATTTTCAGGATGCTTTCTTTGTAAATTGTAATGACCATCTCTCTCTGCTTGCTTTGATGTAATCATTCATCCACATTTTTCTTCTCCAACTGTCTGTTTTATCTGCTTTAAATCATGGCCTCCAATTTTGTGCTAAGTATAGTTGATCAACATCACTTTGTGGAAGCAGTGAATAATGTATAGTCATCAGTTTTCAGGTTTTCCAATCTAAATTGTTCAATTCCAGCTGTGTCCATTTTATTATATCAGCAGTATATCTGATTACTGGTATGACTCATGTGTTTATGGCTTTGATTGTATTTCCGTCATTTAACTTTGAGTTTAGAATTCTTCACTCTCGTTTGAAATATTCTAAACTGGTTTTCTTTTTAACATGCAGGATGCTATGTGATTTGAATATTTCTAGATATTTGTAGATTTCCTCTATTGGCAAAGATTTTATGAGAGTCTCATTTTTTAAATGTGCATCCTTACTTTGTTCATATTTTCTTTTTGTTATGCTGAGCTTTGTACATTTCTCAAATCCAAATTCCATTTTGATATCATAATTGTATATCCTTATAGTATTAAGTAAGGATTTAGTTTTTAATTTTCCATATAGTTTCAAATCATCCGTGTATAAAAATCCGTTGGGATTTTTAAAAAATTGTTTCTACAAGTTTTGTTTTATTCAGGATATGAGTGAGGGGTATGACTGAGAAAGCTATCGAGATAATGAATTCTCTTGAAAAATTCCTCTGCTTTCCTTTATATTTTCATTTTCTTCATTTACTATCAAAATTGTTTTCTATTTTTATAGCTTTATTTACAAAAATCTGGATATTTGCACTAATTTCTAAACATTTATGTATCCAACTACGTGGAAGAGAATCAAAGACCTTTTTGTAATCAATCCAACCCATTTGTAAGTTGGTTTTCTTCACTTGGAGGCTTTTTTTTTTTTAGTATTATTTTATCAATCAGCAACTGATCTTAGATCTCATGAATTTTGGCAATTACCTTTTTGTTCAAGCTGATACTGAGTAACCAATCTTTCATGAACAGTAATCAAATATTTAAGTCAAAATCCACATACAGCATGTCATGGCGCACTCCAGTTCTTAATCTTTGCTCACTTTTTAATCATTTTGATGCTATCCTTATTATCCTTTTTGACTAAACCATTGTTCCTTCTTAATCACTTTTCTCTGTTTTGCATCTTTATTATGTTCTGGTGGATCATCCTAGATGCCATCCAAAACTGTTTCACCTTTATCAGGGCAAGCATCTATGCTTTATACAACGCATGTTCGAAACTGCTGATTTTATTGAAACTGATTTATTCTATCATACCATTCAATTCTCTTTGAAATAGTTGTGACTTATTTTAATTCTTCTGACACTTCATTAATAATCTTAGTGCCAATTTTACATCTCTTCTACAAATTGTCCTTAATCTTATTATTTTTCAATTTTCTTTCCTTCAAATTCTTCAGATGGCTGATATCAGCTCATAATTTATTGATCTTTCCAATCAATTTTTTTTTTCATTTGGGTGATTTATTTTATTCCTTTTGTTTTTTAGCATTGTATCCCAACTCGTTGCTGCTGTACTATAAACTAGTTGATTGGTTTCAGCCAAAGTGTTTCAATATTTTCTACTACTAAATTTGCATCATTCAGAACTTTTGGTAGGTCTTTCTGCTTTTCTTTTTCAGTGGCAGAAGCCCTTTCCTATAGTTTGACTTTTCATATGTTCAGTAAGTTTTCCTTTCAGTTCCATTTGTCTGTTAGTGAGTTTTTGCTCAATATTTTCATGTCTTCTTTTATCATTGCAATCTGTGTCCAAAGTTAATTGACATAGACTTTGAATGGACAAGTATAATGAAATATGGGACTTATTTATACAAACTACAGTAGGTTAAAAATGATAGTCATATAAATGTATTAGAAATAAATACCTACTTGAATAATATTTTCATTAGATAAGTATATATAGAATCGTAATTGTTTACTGTTATAATGATATATTAACATTTTTTTCTTGGTTGTATTTCTTTCACTTTTTTGATAAAGCACTTTCTATGTGTTGTTTTCCCTTCTCAGAAAACAAAAAAAAAAAAGAAAAGAAAATGCATCATTGTGATAGAATTCTACCTTTTAAGGCCTTGATCTAAGAGAGTTCTCAATTCAAGGAAGATAATTTTAACTGGAATAGCACTGTGTGTATCAGCTATTTAACTACTATGAACAGGTAATGGGGAACAGCACAGAGGCAATAAAATAACTGAATAATCTCTACTGATGATACCACAATCTCTGACCTCAGGTTGTTGTGGATAGGTGAGGTGGTTTGAAGGAACTGTGTTCTCACTATATCGGAAAGATACAGTGACACTATGAATTGTTAGGTTCAGGGTAGTTTCAAGCTGTTTAACTAATTTGCATCATTTGATAAATTACATATTTGCCAGAATCACTGTCACTCACTTTGGATTCTTTGTTGCTTTGCACATGTGAAAATATTGTGCTTGAATGATGAATAATGATGCAGATAGCCGACTCTCCTGCACCTCATTATGTCTAATAAAAAATGCCTTTTTTATTTTCTGGAAGTTTAATGCTGGCATGTGTTAGAGAAAGGAGGTGACCAGGCAGGGGAAGATACTGCATCAAGGTACATATTCTACTTTAATCACTCAGTTGTTGTTATAAATTGGGAGAGCTTGGAATGCAGCAATCAAGGGGTTATTTTTTATAGACATGAAGGCAGACAGCTAATGGAAAATACATTTAAGATTTTCTCATAATTATGCTTATCATTCAGATGTATTGCCAAGAACTTTTCAGTGACTGTGAGAAACTGTCCTAAACATTGATTTGCAATAAGAAGTATTTCAATGGTTCATTTTCTTGCTATCTCTAGATTTCTTCAGAAGTTACCTAAACTTTGCTACTGGTTAAAGAGGGAGAGAGAACTCATTGGGCCATTGTTCTTGTCTAACATATTAGCTCTCATTCAGATGATAGCAGAAATCATTCAACAGGTATTTATAGATTACAACTAGGCTGCTTCCACTGCTTGTCTCTCCCGCAAACCCAGAAGCCTACATAAGACAGAAAAACAGTGAAGAGAGACTGGCTGTGGACTTTTCCCACCAGCCTTGACCAGCATGAAGGAGACGCTTTCTCCATCTTCTTTCATGGAGTTTTGCTTCTAGACAAACCAGAAAAGGAGTTGCCCAAAGGAGGAGAACATCTAGTTGGCTCAGGGTATAGAATCCTGGAGAAGAGAGAAGGTCCCTCTGTGGATAAAGGGCTGTATAAAGAGGCTCCTGTCTTGTCTACAACAAGCCTTTTTCTTAGGTTTCTTGACATAAGCTTTCTTATTATAATGTTGACATTGGATATTGCTAACTTATCTTATGCTGAAATGTGGGCATGTTTTAAGTGAACTATTTGAGTTAATGCAATGTGATAAGATTTGGGATTTAAACATTATTTGATTTGATTATTTATTTGATTTCTATAACCACCCATCTCAACAAGTGACTTTGGGTGGCGTTAATTATTATTATTATCTTCCTGCCAAAAGAGTTCAGAACAGTGTTGAAAACCCAATAACAATATTCCATTTGAAAAGTCTGATAATGCAATCAACAATAATAAAACCAATTATAGGCAAAACCAAAATACAAACAACAGGAGTAAAATTAAATTGAAAGGCTTTCTAATGACAAACAGTAGCTAGCAATGTTTAGAAATGTGCATGTGCGTGTGTGTGTACATACACACACACACAAATGCAAAATTATTGTGTTTAAATTTTCTGTTATGTGAACCACTTTGGCTACAAATTCTTTGTGGAAAATGTGATCTGCAGACTTTCACAGTGGTTTCTTCTATCCCTGAGCTGAAAGAGGATTAAAGGATCCTCGGTAAATATCTAAAATCATAGCCTTTGCTTCTATGGAGCAGCACTAACCTACAATGTTTTGCTTCATATCTTTCAGGTATTTTTAATAAAAGACTACTTTTAAGTAGATTTAAACTATTTTTTCAAACAGTGTCAGGCGCAGAAATGGTCTTACCTTTTTCTGCCAAAATATTTTTGATGAAATATAATTTTCTTTCAAATTTCACAAACCTTGTTATGGATACAATATGGTGTTCTCTGGAAGGAAATAGAAGGGGGTGACCTGTGGCAAGACTCAATTACAGCAGCGTTTGGCATAACATTGGACAACCTGAAGGGGCAAGTTAGGGACAGATCATCCTGGGTAAGATCTATCTATCTGGCTGCTAAGAGCTGACACTGACTTGATGGCACATAATCAACCAATCAATCATGTTCTTGTGTACTAAACAGTTAAATCCAAAAGGAAGATATCATGAGGGAACTCCTTACATTCCTAGAAGTGCCCATTTCAGGAACATTTAATGAAACCCACAGGCATCCTCCATCTCTAAATTTTAGGCAAATCTCAGATCCTAAGTAGCTTCTTTAAACATTATATAAAGGAGCTGTCACAAAGGAAGGAGCGGGCAGTATCCTTCTGTCTTATTATTGTCTTCCCTATTACTTTATCTTTATGCCTGGGAAAACATAATGTGAAACTGCACATAAAATTTCCATTAGTGTCCCTGGAATACAGCTACATTTTAAGAAGTAGGGGAAAAGGGATAAGCATATTAATTTCCATTCTAGTGTTTTCAACTGTTTATTTATGTTTTTATACTACCAGAGCAAAAAAAAAAAAAAAATGATTCTCAGCTTCTGTATCATTTGCTTCTGCCTCATTGGCTAATTATGTTTAAAAGTCTGCATGCAAATTCATACACATTTTGCGTATGTTTCTTCCAATATGCCCATTTTGTGCAATCCATTTTCCTTAGGCTTTCTCCTTTAAATAATACCCAGCTGGTGTTTGTGGTGGTGGTGTGGTATACTAAAATAACAAATTTGGCAAAATGCATTTGTCAGCACATACAGTAAATGCAATCCACTTTGTATACCATTTTGGAAAGTATGGACTGGGTAAATCCATATAAAAATTTGGAACCAATTTCTCCTTTAATTGTAACAACAGATCAGCTGTTTCAAATGCAATAATTTTTACTGGAACTGAAAATGGAAAACCCTTAAGAGACTTCTGGACTTTTGCATTGAATTCTACATTCTGACTTTTGGAGTTGAATGGGCTGTGTGAAGGAATCTGTTTTGTTCTACACAATTCTCACAGCAATCCTGTGAAATAAATTGAGCTGAAAGGGGAATGGATCCAAGGTCATTCCATAAGTCCCATGGGTAAATGAGGGTTTGAAGGTAGATTTCTGAGGTCCATTTCAGGACAGGAATCAGATTCCAATGTGCAGCCAGATGAATCTCATACGTCCTTATATATTACAATGGGGAGGAGAGGGGAGAGGGATGCAGATTTCAATATAAAGCAGGTGTGCTAACTTGATCTTGATCTCAAAGGCTGAATTTGGCCTTTGAATAATGTACTGAGGACTGCACTGCAGTCCTCAGTACATTAAAAGTAGGGAGTGAGACCAGGACAAAAACTAAATCTGACTTAATTTCATCACATTGTGATTGCACTAAAATTAAATATACTTCATATGATTAAGCCAACTATTTAATAATTTCCTTTTCTCTATTTAATAATTTTTCGTTTCTGGCAAGAAGCCTTGGACTATATACCTCTGAATTAAAGATAGTTTTCTAGATCTGTGAAAAGCTGCATGAGGCTGTGGTTCAAAAAAGAGGAAAGCAATTTGATTTTTTCTAAAAAATGACAGTGCTAATTAATGTTCAAAAGAATTAGGTTCTGAAAATTGTTTACTGCCTGCAAGGCTTATGACTTCCAATCCTTGAGTTGACAATGTTATAATTCCCATGACAACACAGAGGCTTTTGATGGCTTAGAAACAGATTGAAATCTAGTTTTCTCAGTTTTTATTTCTCCAAATGATAGAAAATCTTTTCAAGAAGGAAGGAAGGAAGGAAGGAAGGAAGGAAGGAAGGAAGGAAGGAAGGAAGGAAGGAAGGAAGGAAGGAAGGAAGGAAGGGCTATTTGTACCTCTTTAGAGAGCTCTTTGGAAAGATGTAGATCATTTAATCTTCAGCCTGCAGAGCAAAAGTTGCTTGACACCAGCCTTACCATATCTGGTAATATCTACTATTTTTCATCCAATAAACTATCTCCAGCTGCAGAATGTTCTCTGCTGACTTCTTCCCACTGCCTTTGCAATGAAACATATCCCCAGATGCCACTGTTTGAAGTGCTTGACTCATTTACTAACCTGTTCCTGGACCTCTGATTATTGATGTGTTAGGTATAAAAATATAATAGGCAACCACAATGGTCCCATTTAGTTCAGCTTTCATTTATTATCTGTCAGCCTTGCAAGGTAGTCCAGATAAGAAGCCCACCCAGAAGTACTAGCTCTAACTTTATTGTAAAGTTACATTAACAGAATCTTGCAAGTCTGAAAATACATCTCTTCCCCCTCATCTTTACAGTCCAAGAAACTAGGGACGGTCCCTTCTGAGACATTTGCCATGTCCCCATCCCTTCTGGAATCTCAGCTTCTGCTTGTCTGACTGTTGTTTGGTCTGCGGTCCTTCCTCTTGTCTCTCAAGGTCATTCCCTTATACCATTACATTATAAAACAAATGCCTTGAGTAATTAATGGACCTCTTTGATATCTCTTTGTTATCTCTTTGTTTTCCCCAAATGCCATAGATATTCCAAGGTATGCTAACTCTCATTTCTCCTCTTAGGAATTTTCTAAAATAACTTGAAAAGTATTCTGGAAATTGAACATGTTGTAATGATCATTTTAGCAGTGACTAAAAAAAAAAAAAATCCCAACAAATAGAAAAGGAAGCAAAGAAAGGCAATATAAACATTATGAGCAAGAATGGTGGCTGTACTTTAAGCATACTTTGTACAGCTTTGAAAATGATTTGGAAGGAGTCCTTCAGAACTGTAGAAGCAGAATAATACCCCTTTGCTGCCCATTTGAACAGCCATGCCTTTTGGGGGAAACCTAATACTATACTTGCATGAATTCCAATAAGGTTCTTCTAAATAATTCCAAATGATTTCTGACGCAGTTCTTCCAATGACTGTCCAAGTCATGTTTATTAGGACAGTCTTGGGAATAACCAGAGGTGCCTGCAGGGTATGGTTAAAAAAAAGTCCGGATGGTGGCCACGATTGAAGCTCCACCCATTTTTATGTGTGTCACTGAACATGAGTGGAATTTTTGTTTTTTGTTTTGTCTTCTATAAATTATCATCTGATTGACTCCTTAAACATGAACTAATGAGATTACATCAAGAGATATTTTGTGGTTTTCACTGTGATCAACATCTTTAGACTTGTAATTAGCTGATTAATTGCAAGCCTTAATATATCTGTGCTTCCCTTTATAATTCTTCCTGTTAATTACTCTGAGGTATTTTGCTTATTAATTTTAAAATCTTAAGGCTTTCAGTGTTCCTTATTCAGTGGAGAAAGATTTTCCCTAAAGTAGCTGTCCTGACCAAGCTATCAAGCAACATTTGAGCTGCCAAGAACTTATTTATGTAAATAACTTAATTGCTTTGCTGCTTTTCACTTTTACAGTGTAAACAAAGCAAATAAATGTGCCTGAAAAATATGCTTCCTTCTACAAAGTTTGACAACTAGTTCTTCAGTCATTGCAGTGATGGAGCAGAGGGTGGGACATGTGAAGCTGCTAGCTCTGTGATCAAGAGCTCTGCATGTGCTCTGGACTGGATCATTACTTTTTAAAAATCTAAATTAAATACTAATAGTTTGAATTGTTATTGAGCAAGAAGCTCAAAGAAGATGATATGCATGCATAATGACCCACGGCCTTTCTAATGTCATATTCTGTCAAAATGTCAAATTATACCAAGCTTGGGGTTATTTACCCAAGACTGACTACCTGTTGCCAAAACCACAGTTTTTCTCTACTTCTCAGAAAAAGAGTTCTGAGACTTTCAAAAGCTCTTATACTTTTATAAACAAAAATTGGACCATTTGTTTCCCCTCTTCTATCTTATCTCCTTCAAACTGAGAGAGTGTTGTAGAAGAATATCTCAAACAACCGGTCTCACAGTTTTTTAATTTCAAATTTTGTAAGCAATTGATAACTGAGACAATTAAATTGCATGTGAGTGTGAAAATGGATATAAACTATACTTTTGTGTGCGCATTTACATGCAGTGAATTATTGTTGGTCCATCTACCTGTCAAGTCAAGTACATTATATGATTAACGGGGCATTGAATTGTTTCTGTTTCTAACTGAACAATTCCCATGTTCTTATAATAGCATCTGCAACTGGGCTAGTTGGAATAAACATTACAAAGGTTATCCATCACTATGATCCAAGGTGTTAGCTGATAACTAACTAAGGGCAGGGATACCATCTACATGGTATAGTTGGCTATATGCATTAGTGGGTTTGTTAAGTTGCAGTTTTCTTTGTAAGCATCTCAGACTGGTCACTACCAGACACATAGGAAGAAAATAAGCCCCTGATCTGTTAAGATGTAGATCTGCTAGAATCCTAATGATAAAACCCATAAACTGGAATAAGATGATAGATGATGGTGGTGGTGGTGGTGGTGATGATGATAGATAGATAGTTATCAAGTATTTGATTCTCAAATACTAGCCAACTGACTTGTCTATTACTGCACAAGTCAGAACTGCACAAGTCAGAACCAAGCGTTTTATCCTGTATAACTGGAGTCATGATGTATAGCAACAGTATCCCTACATCCATTTCTGAAGACCCCTAGACTCTCTTTGACTGCAGTTGCTAAAAATCAGTGACATGTTTTTTTCCCATTTGGAGTAAAAACACACAAGAGCAGTAGTACAACTGCTGAAATACCTGTAATCTGATTTTAAAAAATAGACAAAATCACCCCAAACCCAGGAAATGGGATGGGTGGGGAAACCTCTGGCTCTACAGACATGCCTTGCTAGCAGAAGCCTCCATTCTCCCAAAAAAGTTTAAGTGTGGATTGGGAAACTGTATAGAAAATAACTTAATACAAGAATTGTGCAACTTAAGGAACATGGTAATTTTCTTCATAAGGAGGCTATGTTTTGTTTCTTTGCAAGGAAAAAAATGAAGAATTAATAATCTTTCATGATAAATTGTTTCACTTTTGCCTATGTTAACAAGGGAAGATGGCATTTCTATTTTTTTAATAGAAGGCATTAAATTTAAACTAAAAATTAGAATGCAAATGAAAATTGAATCTAAAAAAGTTTACACTTTGTAGAGTTAAATATATTATTTGTGAACACTGTGGCATGGATGTGCTTTCCTTAAAGGAGCACAATGATTAGAAAAAGTTGCTTTCACTATTTGTTGAGCTCCAATGTTACAAGGCCTCATTTATTTATACATTTATGGTGTGCACTTGCCAACTGAGCACTTGCTGAATCTTTGGAAGAATTTCTGGCTCAACTCCATGGATTATTGTTCATAATAGGTCACCTAGAAAGTTAAAAAAAAGTTGTTGTGAATGCAGAATCATTTTGGCAGTTATACCTGGCAACCAGTTCCTAGCAATTCCCTCTAAGATAATTCTCAGAATAGTAGTGGAAATGGGACAGGTGTCACTCTTCTTTGGGGAATGGAACACAAACTCCTATGTCATTTTTATTGTAACTGATGAAGTGCTGTCAAAGGTGAGTTTTTTACTAACTTTGTATAAAGAAGGCATTCAACAATCTACTAGGCCTAGGTTTTTTGCCAATCTAAAAGTCTTCAAACATCGGAAAGGCACATGTACAGTAAAGCTTTTTATACTAACTTCAAGACCAGAGACAGTGACATGCTCAGCTGCTGCACCAGCAAGTTTTGAGTGGCTGGTAATTTTGACAACAGTAATAGATTAATGCAAATTTAAGGAATCCAACAAGAGCATTGAAGAAGGAGAAGGACAGTTGTGGATGGAGGTAGGGTTCCTCACTGCTGCTGATACTCCTGAAAAGAATGCAAGCATTATTTATACTTTGTTACATCTGTCTCCAATTCCTTTGGTTTCTATTTTAAGAACAACAATACCAAGTATTTAAACTCTTCATAACATGAATGCTTTTTTCCCCAACCATAAAGATTATTTAGCATTTCATGTGCACCTGTTGTATCTACCTAAGAGCATTGATCTCCTAGTTAATACAAACTTCTCCTTAAATAGCCTCTAGGGTTTTCAGTGTGTGTATGTCTGCGTGTCTGTAAAACTATCAGCAACATAATTATTTATTTACCAGAAGTAAATCCCACCTTTCTTCCAGAAGCTCATAGAAGCACATATACAACCCTCCTTCATTTTTTCCTCATAACCACAACCATGTGGGATAGGTTGGGCTGAGAGAGAGAGAGAGTCAGACCAACCTAAAGTCACCCCCTGGGCCTCCATGGCTGAGGGTAGTTTACAGCCTGCTCCTAGTATAACACCTTTATCATCACACCACACTGGTTCTCACTCTCTGTGGGATATGTCTATAGTATATGTCATTGTGTTTATGTAGGATATGTTTCTATGGGAGTAAGTGATCACACTCTTATCTAGCAGACACAGTACAGTTAGGCTTTTTAAGATGTGAGCACAGATTACCATGAAAAAGTTGCCTCAAAAATCAAAAGACAACCTTTCTCAATTGCAAATGATTCATGAGCATACCTCCTAATGCTGAATATAGAAGAGTCATCCATAGATGTGATGAAGTTTTCTGTATGCTTCAGCTTTATTTTGTTTTGTTCTGTTTTGCAGTGAAAAGCATCATTCCATGTATTAAAAGAAGGTAGGTGAACACTAAAGTAGCCTGAGAATGATTAACGGTGAGGGTTAGTGAAAAAGTAAAATAATAATAATACCCAAAAAGGAAAAAAAATGTGTTTCCAATAATCATTTTAAAATTAAGCCCTTTCAGGGTATTTGCATTGATTAACTAAGGAAGACATTTGGAAGGTCCCCTAACCCTAAGTAGATATGGAGAGGGTTCTGAAGTAGTATTTCACAATTTTATTTCTGCTTCCAGCTGATTTCAGAAAAAAATCACTGCTGTAGTAGTGTTAAAAAGTCCTAGCAAAGAAGCAGCTTCTATTTTATTCTGGACAGAAATGAATTATTCTGGCCTCTTCTGGATAGTTTGCCCACTGAAAGCTGATTCAGTTTCTCCATTTAAGAAACAGGTCCAAAGATTCATCCTCCTACAAACAAGGAATGTCTAAAGCAACTCCTGCAGAGCATAGTCTCACCACAACTTCTTTTCATAGGTTATAGGACTAAACATATAAAAAATTAAGTGATCAGATTTAATCTCTTCTAAAATTAGTTAAATTAATTTATTCTAAAATGCCCCCTTTTTAGTTTTTAATTAAAAAAGGCAGCACTGCCAGAGAAATCACACTTAAAGACTGCTCTTTTTTAAAAAACAAAACACCCCCTTCCCCAACATTGATTAGATTTGGTAAACAAGTCATAATGGGCTTTTCTCGGGTTTTAATAAGTTTTTTAATAAGGTTTTAATAAGTGTCCCATGAAATCAGAGTAAGTCACTAAGCCACAACAGTAATTCTCCACTATTTGTAAAAGTGGTGGTGATCATTTGAAAGATGAACATGTTGTGGTGGCTTTTAATAGGTGGCTATTTCCAAAGATTCTCAGTCGGTCTGTTAAGCAACCAATGACTCTTTCAGTCAGTTTATCATTAAGACTTTTTGTCAAGTGCAGAATAAACCAACACATTTTAAGGAAGAGGAGTTTGGCATTAGTCAGACAATTAAAGGTGTTAAGAATTCATGATGGAATAAAGATCCTTTTAATTTTAGGTCAGTAGTGAGCCAGGTCAGTTGATATTGACCAAAATCATTAAAGCCTGACAGCTGTTCTGTAGCCTTCTGAATAGTTTTCTTCTCCTTCTTGTTGACTTTAATGTACTCTCCTCTGGGTTACAAAATTGTGTGGTAATTAACACTGATCTTCTTTTTATCCACTGATGAGGAACTTGTTCAGCACAAAAAGCACATTATAAACTTAGCATGAGCTTCAGGATTGCATTTATTTTGTCAAAGTTAAATGAGCACTTTGCCTGTACTGTAAATGATGAGGTATTTGATGAATGCTCTATAGAAAAACAGCTGCAACTGCTACAATATCTATCTCATAGGATTTTTTTTAATCAAAAGAATTCTGGAAATGTTGATGCAGATGTTACAAGACATACTGGTTTCCAAATTGTGAAGGGTTACATTTCTAGGATGAAGATGATGATCTCAGCAGCATAGTTGAAGTCCCATCCCTTTGTAGGTGTGTGCAACATAGATGCATGTACAAAGGGGTGGGGCTTTGACTGCACAACCATGATGGCCATCTTGCCTGTTTTGGAAAGGTGCCTTGCTCCCCTTTGGTACCTCGAGCCGGGATTGCCAAGAAGTCTGGGCTAAAACTCTGGAGAGCCACTTCATTTAAAAGTAACTCACTTTGGGGGACTGAGGCCGACACTTGGCCTTTGAGTGGAGTGCCAGGGCCACATTCCAGCAAGTGGAATGACAAAACTAAAATAAAGTCAGTTTTAATTATATTTATTACATTTCCCTTTCCCTTAGGCTCACTAACACCCCCTGGAATATATGATGCTTTTGCAGATCAGTAGCCATGGAGATTACCAGGGGATGGAAAATTGAGTAAAAAGGAAATGGTTGTTTCCTTATGACAAGCCAGTATCAGCAGCTACTCCCCTCACAACCATAAAGCAAGCTTAGCTACACCTTAGAAAATTAGAAAGGGAAAAAAATGAAACCCTCCTGAGAATGAGATACAAAAAAGGAGGCCTCTTTTCTGGGAGAAGTAAACTGAGGAATTAGAGGATAGATTTAGGCATAGCATTAAATCAGTTGGTCCAAAGATCTGATGTGGCACAAGACATTCATTTGTTATTAAAGCCAGCTACACAGCTGGGTCATTTCCAATATGATAAGCCCACAAGTCTCCTTCACTAAAAACAATAAATAGCTTAGACCCAGATATCATATGAAAGGAGGGACAGAGAGTAAATGCCTGCCACCCCTAGGTATTCTTCTGGAAAAGGATACTGTGTTGGCCCCAAGTTTCTATTTACACTTCAGATTTAGAAAAGAAAGGCAAGGATCTTGGTACAACGTTTACATGCTCCACCTGCTCTGACAGAATGGCTTTAGGCAGGTCTCCCTCTAGTTCCTTCATCAAAAGTTTATAAGAAGAAGAGAAATGCAGGCCAAACGTATGGAATTGTTATAGGGACAACTAAGAAAGTAGATCATATGCGAAACTGAGTTCTCTGAAATATTATTAGTCTGAACTCTTAGAAATATTATCATTTTGGATAAATCAGAAGACTGGTATATTTAAGGCTGCTTGCATTGATGTAGGTAAAGAAGCAGCTTTAGAGAGAGATTTAGGGCATGCCTTGTTTTAAATCTTAGGAAGTCAAGATTAGCTTCTTTTGTGGCTGAACATCCTGCTTCCTACAGTACTTCTAAATAAATAATCTACCAGAGGAGGGTACAGGGAACAACATTATAAGGCTACAGTTACCATGAAGGTTTTTAAAGATAGAAAACCTGAAGGTAAATAATTATGAGCACTATAAATTATATTTATTAAATACTAACTTTAATTTTAAAAAAAGCTCATTACTATACAGCAACTGAGGAGTTCCAGAGCTAATTTTCAAGACGCCATCAATTTTGTTGTGGGTTTCAGCCTCATGAATTGAACAACGTTCCATGGCTGAAGCCCATAAATCAAAGCATAAGCACATCACTTGAACCACACAACGAACACAATAGGCCCTGTGTTGTAATTTAAATAGAGACTTTGAATTTATTTTAGCCAACCTTAAAAAAAAAGAAATGACAAGGTGACAGGCCACCAAGTGATACATTGGATAATTAACTGTTGTCAGGGCACTTCTGCCTATTCATCTTTCCACTCTTATTTCTTCTTAATGCCTTCAGCAAATTGTTTGGCCTGTCACTCTTTTGAACACCAGTCTTTTAAAAAGGTTGGCTGGCTGATTACCACACTTGGCCAGCAGGGCTTGAGAAGGGTGGAAATCCATCTTCCCGGGGAATATTCCACCATGAAAGCAGACCAGGAGGAAACTGTCTATGTTCGCACTGGGAATGGGTCAAATGAATCTCTTTGACTTGATGTTCCCTAGTTCTGTGTCCATTTTCAAAACATGTACAAATGAATCAAACTGCTTCTGGGTAGAGGAGTGTCAGGGTATAGGGCATTTGAGTTTAAGCTGAAACCCATATATGCATGCAGACACATCTACACACACACACCTGTTTTCTTGCTCTTTAATAATATGGAAAGAGAAATTATCACGTACTTAACCAGCTGTATCTGGGTGGCAGTTAATAGAATTTTCAAGCAAATGTCACAATGCTGGATGGAAGGAGGAAGTATAAATTACTTGCAAAGAATCAGAATAAAAATACTCTGAGACAAAGTGCAAGTCAGGCCAGAAGAGCAGGAAAAACTGAAGAAAACTGGTAGGCACTTGAGAATGGATTCTAGACCTGTAAGGTAATTAGTAGACTTAAGAAAAGAGGTGATTGGGTAAACCACTGTAAACATCCTGTTCATATATTCAAGCCACAAAACTGAAAATGGGACCATAAAACTAGACAAAAGAGGCATCTGATGCCTCATTTACATGACTAGGATTGTTACAAAGTTCTCCAACTTCATTCTTCAATTTATCACAGTAAATTTGCATGCACTTGTAGAGTGTTGAGTAAGACCTGTTATTATGTGTTGTTCTAAGATTGGGAAATAGTCACAGAAGGTTAATGGGAATGCAGACAACCATAATAATCCAAACAAAATTGCCAAGACCTTTTCTTTGTTAATAATATTTTTTTATTGCTTTCCATAACTCATGGAATTGAAGAGCACATAACAAAATGTTATATAATCATAGAAAATGGTGCTGAGATACACTTGGTAAAAAGGTCAGATTTAAAAGTACTTAATCACTGCCGTGTCAAAGATGTACTGTAACAGCAGCAGTTAGGTTGGTAACCTATTGTAGGTTATTGGCATTCACTTATCCACCAAACCGTTATCAGTTTTTCTATGTGGTTGCAAAAATCCAGATTGCCCTCAAATTTCTTATATTGAGGGTGTGTTCATCCTTTTAATGTATATGGAAAATATGAGACTTTGGCAGAAAGAACAGAAAAAAGACAGTATTGTTGGGTATTAAAAACAGCTACAACAATCTTCTAGTTGACAACAAATACAGGTGCTCCTTCCCTGAGTTTTTAACATGAATGAAATGCTTTCAAAGAAGAATATTAGAGAAATGTTTACTACTTTGATATATAACTTTAGTGAATCTGAAAGATCTGGGATCTTGTTTGAATAGATTCTAGATATGATTTTTTAAAAAAAAATCTGCATAAATTGAATATATAATTCATAAGAGTATTCTATATTTGATAGCTGTTATGATTAATGCCTTTGTTTCTCTGTGTCTCTTCCTTCCTTCCTTCCTTCCTTCCTTCCTTCCTTCCTTCCTTCCTTCCTTCCTTCCTTCCTTCCTTCCTTCCTTCCTTCCTTCCTCTCTCTCTCTCTCTCTCTCTCTCTCTCTCTTTCTTTCTTTCTTTCTTTCTTTCTTTCTTTCTTTCTTTCTTTCTTTCTTTCTTTCTTTCTTTCTCTTTCCTGCTGAAAAGAGGCATCTTTTCATCTTTCTGTTGAATGCCAAAATATCATTCTGGAAATAATCTGACAGCTTCTAAATAGACTGAAAGTATTGAAATGAGAAATCTCTGCACAGGATGAACTAGGTGACCATATGAAGGATTTCAGAAAGTGATGAATCTTGCATGGGTAAACAGGTGACTTATCTTCTTTCCACTCTAATTATTTCTCTGTCAAATGTTCAATTAGAGTGACAGGTACCAAGTCCCCATAGGTTTCTATTTTGTTTTAAAAGATTGAAGGGTGGCAACTATTTTTCAACATAATTATCATCATTATTCCAGGAAGATTTTATACTTCAGAAGTCAGAATCATAATAGCCCAGTATACAGCAATTATTTGAAAATTGCCTTAATGTATTTTTCAAAGGGACTTTTTGAGCATAGTAATTTGTTTATTTGCTACAGCCAGTAGCACTGGAAAATGATAATGTTGGAGCAAGACAGGCTGGCACCACTTTTGGAAGCATAACTCTTGCCAGTTGTATAATTCCTTCTTTCTCACTTTTATATATTTATTTGCCAGTGTGGGAGCATGGAATGGAAGCAATTCCAAGTTTTTCCCTTGCAATCTTGTAAAGATGATTAATTTCACTGGGGAGTTACAAATATGCAATTGGGCTACTAGACCTGGGCTGCATAAATATGAATATCCAGGAGATGGCAGCAAAACTCTAAAGTCTTTGCTGCCGTCTCATGGTTACCTGGATTTTTGCAATCCTAATGGTAGCTGTTTTCATTATGCATTTTCTGTCCTGAAAATTGGAACTCCTGAGCTGGAATTACTATCTGCTTTTTGTGGATATTTCAAGAAATGAAATCCAAATCAATTATCTTGGTGCTAAATCCAATTTAAGTTTGTGACATCTTTAGTGAATGGTGGAAAAGGTGGCCAATTGACCAGAAAACAAGCTTCACCTTTCATGCTAGTATGCCTTGAACAAAATATGCAGAATATAGTAGCTGCTGTTTTGGCTAAATATTATTACCAGTGGGCAGAGTAATCCTATTCCTTGTCTCAGAGGATTCTGGGCCCCTACCTGTAATCTTTGAGGAATCATGGAGGACAAACATAGTGCCAGAGGATTGGGAAAGGGCAAATGTTTTTCCCATCTTCAAAAAAAAAAAAAAAAAAAAAGCTGAGAAATGTTAGCCAGGTCAGTATTATTCAACATATTTATACATAACTTGGTTGAGGAGTTAGAAAACATTACTACCCAGTTTGTAGATGACACAGAGATGTGGGAATAGCAAATATATTCGAGGTCAAAATACAGGAGGAACCAGGCAAGCTGGAACAATGGGCACAAAGCCACATAATAAATTTCAACCAAGACAAATCTTGGACAACAAGAGTCTGCTGGAGTGGGCTGCTGTAGGACTTGCAGTTGTACAGCTTCGCTAAAAAGTTGGCAACTGGAAAAGGATCACCTATTCCTGATGCTTTTAATATTGAAAATTCTAACCATAATTCTTTTCACTCTCAGATTGCACACGCACCTGCATTCAGCTTGCTGGAGGCAATAATGTGCATTCCTTTGGCTAAACCCAGCCTGTTGTCGCTTCTTTAATTTTTCTTTATTTACTATTTCAAAAGCATCAACATTAATGTTTCCCCTTTTCATTTCCTTAAACTCCACCCCTCTATTGCATCTCTAGCTACATAATTGCTACAGTGTTTTATTCATGGCCATATTTTCCAGATATTTGTTAATGTTGAAAACCACTTGGAGACTTTTCTCCCTAAATACATATATTTTATCTTTGCTTCAGCACCAGGGAACTATAGCTGAGCTGTGTACCTGGATCCAAGAAAATCTCGTTACTCAAGCAGCCTAATTGGACAAGCTGCGCAGCCTCTCTTCCTTAGGACAGCCTAAGGATAGGCTGGATGGAATCGGCTACTTCCAAACCTGCAACTTCTTCACTGCCAGGAAGTTTAGCTAAGCTGCAGTCTGGCCAGCATGTCCTGAGGGAAAATACACGTCGAACCAAAAGTGAGCAGTTCGGGCCTTGGCAGCTCCTAATGAAAATGTTTTATAGATGCAAAAGAAGGGAAGACGAATGATGCTTTAGAAGTGACATAAGGCCATTTCAACAAGCGTTGCCACTTCTTGGCAAATGAATCCCAGTTCTCTTTCTATAGCTAGTGGGAAATGCATACTACAGTCCATACACTCAGCACTTACCTGCTACCCCCTGACAACAGCAACGACAATGACAAAAGCAAAAAGATAAAGCATGGAATATTATTTTCTCAACACTTCTCAACCTGAAAGACCACTTTTGTGTGGGGAACGAAGTTAGAATGAGAGAAGCAATGAAGGAACAGCGAGCCTTAATTTTTTTTCTCTCTCACTGGCTTTTTCTCCAAGGAGCTCCAAATGTGGGGAAAAAACTCTAGGAAGAAAAGGGGAATCTACTTTAATGGGGAAAGAAAAGTTTAAAACTCCCTCCCCTGTGCCACTGTGCCTTCCAATTTATACTTGCTCATCAAGGTAATGTCTATTCTCTCTTTAAAAGCTGTCTTTTCAGATATTGCTTCTCTTCTGAGTCCCTTTTTCTGTCTATAAATTTGTGAGACTAAGGGAGTTGTTCCCTATGGTTAAAAAAAATGTGTTTTCCTGGCTGTATCCTGTTGCTTTAAGAAACATGTTATACTGCCAGCCTGTTTTTTCCTGCAAGAACACCCAGATTAAAATAATTTATTTAGTGTTTTGTTTGTCAAGAACCAGTCAAGTGATCCCCCATCTATAGATGCTGCCAAGGGAAGACGATAATGGTGAAGAAACATTTTCATTCAGAGAAGGAGCCGTTCTCTAGGACAGTTGTCATTATTAGAAGAAATGGGCCATGAGCTCTGCCAGATCTGTCTTTTGAAAAATAAATAATTGTAGCTTTTCATAGAAGAACATTTCATGATCTACAAGGGCCTGACCTATCCACAAAAAGACATAGTGTCTCACTTGACAGGAATTTAACAGTTTAAGTCTTCCTTCAAGAAGATCTCTGACATTTTTTAAAGGAAATTTGGAGTTTGACATGAATTAGTCCCCATGAAATCTTTTCAGCAGGCGAGAAAGACCTGTTGGTTACTGTGAAACTTTACTTGCCAACTGTGAATTACCCTGATGGGATCTGATCTGCCCTTTTGGTCCAGAGTCTATAATAACTTGGAAATCAATGGATACTATGTATTATCTTAGTGGATTAAGTGACTCTTTACTTTATTGAGATGTTTGTGCTGTATCCCCAATGCATCTTTACATCTTCTATAGGATATCTCCATAATATTTCTATCTTATAGTTATTTGCCCATTTTTAAACATTGTTTCTTGTATACTTTTGAGACCTGACCAAATATGACTCTTTTGAAAAGAATGCAAAGTTTTACCATTGTCTGCTCTTCTGCACTTTTCACATGGTCCAGTCTAGTGACAGGTATGCTAGTTAGTGTCTTAATTATCCACACCTCACTTTGGCATAATTTCAGGATTAGGGGAGTGAGGGTGTTTGTTTTATTTGGGGAATGTTTTTAAATGGTTTGAAAATATGCATTAAAATGTATTTCAACTTTTTAAGAATAACATATTTGCATGATGCATTTCAACAATAATAATAAAAATGTTGTTCAAACTGACTACAAAAGAGTAACAAAAAAATTCTTAGGTCCAAACAGTGTTTTTGGGTGCTTTATTACTTCACTACCCATATGGATATTTTATTATTCATTTAATCCATCTATAGGTTTGTTGTTGTTTAGTCGTTAAGTTGTGTCCGACTCTTCGTGACCCCATGAACCATATTGCGCCAGGCCTTCCTGTCCTTCACTGCCTCCCTGAGTTTGCTCAGTTTCATGCTCATTGCTTCAGTGATGCTATCTAACCATCTCATCCTCTGCCGTCCTCTTCTCCTTTTGCCTTCAATCTTTCCCAGCATCAGGGTCTTCTCCAAAGAGATCTCTCTTCGCATTAGGTGGCCAAAATATCTGAGCTTGAGCTTCATTATCGATCCTTCCAATGAGCAATCAGGGTTGATTTCCTTTAAGATTGACTGGTTTGACCTCCTAGCAGTCCAGGGGACTCTCAAGAGTCTTCTCCAGCACCACAGTTCAAAGGCATCAATTCTTCGGCGCTCGGCCTTTTTTATGGTCCAGCTCTCACAGCCATACATTACTACTGGAAAAACCATAGCTTTGACTATGCGGATCTTTGTCGGCAAGGTGACGTCTCTGCTTTTTAATATGCTATCTAGGCTTGTCATAGCTTTCCTCCCAAGGAGCAAGCGTCTTTTAATTTCATGGCTGCAGTCTCCGTCTGCGGTGATCTTGGAGCCCCAATAAATGAAGTCTGTTACTGCTTCCATTTCTACCCCTTCTATTCGCCAGGAATTGATGGGTCCAGACGCCATGATCTTAGTTTTTTTAATGTTGAGTTTCAAGCCAGCTTTTGCACTCTCCTCTTTCACCCTCATCAAGAGGCTCTTTAGTTCTTCTTCACTTTCTGCCATGAGGGTGGTATCGTCCGCCTATCTGAGGTTGTTGATGATTCTCCCTGCAATCTTAATTCCGGCTTGTGATTCTTCCAGCCTGGCATTTCTCATGATGTACTCTGCATATAGGTTAAATAAGCAGGGTGACAGTATACAGCCTTGTCGTACATCTTTCCCTATTTTGAACCAATCGGTTGTTCCATGACCGGTTCTAACTGTTGCTTCTTGGCCCGCATACAGATTTCTCAGGAGACAGGTAAGGTGGTCTGGTACTCCCATCTCTTTAAGAATTTGCCACAGTTTGTTGTGATCCACACAATCAAAGGCTTTTGCATAGTCAATGAAGCAGAAGTAGATATTTTTCTGGAACTCTTGTGCTTTCTCCATGATCCAGCGAATGTTGGCGATTTGATCTCTAGTTCCTCTGCCTCTTCGAAACCCAGCTTGTACATCCGGTAGTTCTCGGTTCATGTATTGCTGAAGCCTAGCTTGTAGGATTTTGAGCATAACCTTGCTAGCATGTGAAATGAGTGCAATTGTGCGATAGTTTGAGCATTCTTTGGCATTGCCCTTCTTTGGAGTTGGAACATAAACTGACCTTTTCCAATCCCGTGGCCACTGTTGCGTTTTCCAAACTTGCTGGCATATTGAGTGCAGCACTTTAACACCATCATCTTTTAGTATTTTAAATAACTCAGCTGGAATACTGTCATCTCCACTAGCTTTGTTGTTAGCAATGCTTCCTAAGGCCCACTTGACTTCACTCTCTAGGATGTCTGGCTCAAGGTCAGTGATCACACCAGCGTGGACATCAGGGACATTAAGATCTTTCTTGTATAGTTCTTCTGTGTATTCTTGCCACCTCTTCTTAATCTCTTCTGCTTCTGTTAGGTCCCTGCCTTTTTTGTCCTTTATCATGCCCATCTTTGCACTAAACGTTCCTTTCATATCTCCAATTTTCTTGTAGAGATCTCTAGTCTTCCCCATTCTATTGTTTTCCTCAATTTCTTTGCATTGTTCATTTAAGAAGGCCTTCTTATCTCTCCTTGCTATTCTCTGGAAATCTGCATTCAGTTGCTTATATCTTTCCCTTTCGCCCTTGCTTTTTGCATTCCTTCTTTCCACAGCTATTTGTAAAGCCTCATCAGACAGCCATTTTGCTTTCTTGCACTTCTTTTTCTTTGGGATGGTTTTAGTTGCTGCCTCCTGTACAATGTTACGGACCTCCGTCCATAGTTCTTCAGGCACTCTGTCTACCAAATCTAATCCTCTAAATCTATTCATCACCTTCACTGTGTACTCACAAGGAATATGATCTAAGTCATACCTGAGTGGTCTAGTGGTTTTCCCTACGTTCTTCAATTTAAGCCTAAATTTTGCAGTAAGAAGCTCATGATCTGAGCCACAGTCAGCTCCTGGTCTTGTTTTTGCTGTCTGTATAGAGCTTCTCCATCTTTGGCTGCAAAGTATATAATCTATAGGTTACTTCCCATATTTTAAAATATTCCAAAACAATGTAGAATAAAAGATTAAGAAGCAGAACAAGTAGGAAACTACAAAATGATATTACTAGACATCCCAAATCTTAATCAATTAAAATTTCTGCACAATAGTACCAGAATAAAACCACATCCAAATGGAAGACCTGATTGATAATAGAGCCATTTCTAAAAGCTTCCCTTCATACCAAAAGCTGGTGCTACCTGAACACCAGGGAGAAAGGCATTCCACAAAGTACTGCAAGTACCACATTGGGGGGCAGTACCACAAAAAAGTTGTGGTTCCCCCAAATCCAGAGTGTGTGTATACATGGGCAGCAGTGGCTGACCTTGCCTAGGCTTGTGACCTAAACAGGGGAGGCTCAGTTAGGACGTGGATGAAGATATCCAGGGAATACCAGGACTTTGACTAGACTGGGAAGTCCAAAATATCCCAGAAGAAGGCATGGCTGACCAGTACCATTACAAAGAAAACTGCATGGATGCGTCCATCCACTGATCAGGAACTGAGCTTAATTTAGGGTATCGTTGCCTCTTCTCCTTCTCCTTCTCCTTCTCCTTCTCCTTCTCCTTCTCCTTCTCCTTCTCCTTCTCCTTCTCCTTCTCCTTCTCCTTCTCCTTCTCCTTCTCCTTCTCCTTCTCCTTCTCCTTCTCCTCCTCCTCCTCCTCCATCCTTCTGCTCCTTCTTCTTCTAATAAACAGAAACACTGTGCATAGTAAAATTGTTACACTCACTAAAATATGGGAAGTTAATAGTAGGGTTGGGCTGAACAATTGCTCTAACTTGATTTGGACTTTGTCAAGGAATGATGTGAAATGAAGGAAAGCATTTTTTTTCCTTGGGTCTTGGGCTCCGAACTATAACCCTCTCCTCCCAGTTTTTAGGCCCAGAATTATTTTCATGCATAAATAGGCAGAAAAATAGGCAGAAAAAAACCCATTTCACACAGACAAAAATATCTGCTAAACATCATGGACCTGATAATAACCATCATGGATTGATACCAATAGTAGTTTATAAAGGACCAGCAATAACAGAATAGCATCCAAATCTTGCAGTCTGGAGAACCAGGTCAGATTTCAAAACTGAGTAAAGACAAACTGTATCTCAGATGTCACTTTCAGGGTTTAGTATAATCATTGGCTGCTAAAAGAGATAACCCCTTCATGGATCACTGCCTTGTCGTGGCGAAGGGGCTTGCGTAACTCAGTGAAGCCATGAGCTATACCGTGCAGGGCCACCCAAGACGGACAGGTCATGACAGAGAGTTCTGACAAAATGTGGTCCACTGGAGAAGGAAATGGCAACCCACTCCAGTATCCTTGCCAAGAAAACCCCATGGACAATGTTAAAAGACTAAAAGATATGACGCCGGAAGATGAGCCCCTCAGGTCGGAAGGTGTCCAATATGCTACTGGGGAAGGACGGAGGGCAATTCCAAGTAGCTCCAGAAAGAGTGAAGCGGCTGGGCCAAAGCCGAAAGGACGTTCAGCTGTGGATGTATCTGGAAGCGAAAAGAAGGTCCGATGCTGCAAAGAACAATATTGTATAGGTACCTGGAATGTAAGATCTATGAACCAAGGCAAGCTGGATGTGGTCAAGCATGAGATGACAAGACTGAACATCGACATCTTGGGAATCAGCGAACTGAAATGGACGGGAATGGGTGAATTTAATTCGGGTGACCATTATATCTACTACTGTGGGCAAGAAACCCTTAGAAGAAATGGAGTTGCAATCATAGTCAATAAGAGAGTGGGAAAGGCAGTAATGGGGTACAACCTCAAAAACGACAGAATGATCTCAGTGCGTATCCAAGGCAAACCATTCAATATCACAGTCATCCAAGTCTATGCCCCAACCACTGATGCTGAAGAAGCTGAGGTTGACCGCTTCTATGAAGACCTACAACATCTTCTAGAACTAGCACCAAAAAGATGTCCTTTTCATCATAGGGGATTGGAATGCTAAAGTAGGAAGTCAAGGAGTAATCGGAATAACAGGCAAGTTTGGCCTTGGAGTACAAAATGAAGCAGGGCAAAGGCTAATAGAGTTCTGTCAAGAGAACAAGCTAGTCATAGCAAACACTCTTTTCCAACAACACAAGAGACGACTCTACACATGGACATCACCAGATGGTCAATACCGAAACCAGATTGATTACATACTTTGCAGCCAAAGATGGAGAAGCTCTATACAGACAGCAAAAACAAGACCAGGAGCTGACTGTGGCTCAGATCATGAGCTTCTTACTGCAAAATTTAGGCTTAAATTGAAGAATGTAGGGAAAACCACTAGACCACTCAGGTATGACTTAGATCATATTCCTTGTGAGTACACAGTGAAGGTGATGAATAGATTTAGAGGATTAGATTTGGTAGACAGAGTGCCTGAAGAACTATGGACGGAGGTCCGTAACATTGTACAGGAGGCAGCAACTAAAACCATCCCAAAGAAAAAGAAATGCAAGAAAGCAAAATGGCTGTCTGATGAGGCTTTACAAATAGCTGTGGAAAGAAGGAATGCGAAAAGCAAGGGTGAAAGGGAAAGATATAAGCAACTGAATGCAGATTTCCAGAGAATAGCAAGGAGAGATAAGAAGGCCTTCTTAAATGAACAATGCAAAGAAATTGAGGAAAACAATAGAATGGGGAAGACTAGAGATCTCTTCAAGAAAATTGGAGATATGAAAGGAACGTTTAGTGCAAAGATGGGCATGATAAAGGACAAAAAGGCAGGGACCTAACAGAAGCAGAAGAGATTAAGAAGAGGTGGCAAGAATACACAGAAGAACTATACAAGAAAGATCTTAATGTCCCTGATGTCCACGCTGGTGTGATCGCTGACCTTGAGCCAGACATCCTAGAGAGTGAAGTCAAGTGGGCCTTAGGAAGCATTGCTAACAACAAAGCTAGTGGAGATGACAGTATTCCAGCTGAGTTATTTAAAATACTAAAAGACAATGGTGTTAAAGTGCTGCACTCAATATGCCAGCAAGTTTGGAAAACGCAACAGTGGCCACGGGATTGGAAAAGGTCAGTTTACGTTCCAATTCCAAAGAAGGGCAATGCCAAAGAATGCTCAAACTATCGCACAATTGCACTCATTTCACATGCTAGCAAGGTTATGCTCAAAATCCTACAAGCTAGGCTTCAGCAATACATGAACCGAGAACTACCGGATGTACAAGCTGGGTTTCGAAGAGGCAGAGGAACTAGAGATCAAATCGCCAACATTCGCTGGATCATGGAGAAAGCACGAGAGTTCCAGAAAAATATCTACTTCTGCTTCATTGACTATGCAAAAGCCTTTGATTGTGTGGATCACAACAAACTGTGGCAAATTCTTAAAGAGATGGGAGTACCAGACCACCTTACCTGTCTCCTGAGAAATCTGTATGCGGGCCAAGAAGCAACAGTTAGAACCGGTCATGGAACAACCGATTGGTTCAAAATAGGGAAAGGTGTACGACAAGGCTGTATACTGTCACCCTGCTTATTTAACCTATATGCAGAGTACATCATGAGAAATGCCAGGCTGGAAGAATCACAAGCCGGAATTAAGATTGCAGGGAGAATCATCAACAACCTCAGATATGCAGACGATACCACCCTAATGGCAGAAAGTGAAGAAGAACTAAAGAGCCTCTTGATGAGGGTGAAAGAGGAGAGTGCGAAAGCTGGTTTGAAACTCAACATTAAAAAAACTAAGATCATGGCATCTGGACCCATCAATTCCTGGCAAATAGAAGGGGTAGAAATGGAAGCAGTAACAGACTTCATTTATTTGGGCTCCAAGATCACCGCAGATGGAGACTGCAGCCATGAAATTAAAAGACGCTTGCTCCTTGGGAGGAAAGCTATGGCAAGCCTAGATAGCATATTAAAAAGCAGAGACGTCACCTTGCCGACAAAGATCCGCATAGTCAAAGCTATGGTTTTTCCAGTAGTAATGTATGGCTGTGAGAGCTGGACCATAAAGAAGGCGGAGCGCCGAAGAATTGATGCCTTTGAACTGTGGTGCTGGAGAAGACTCTTGAGAGTCCCCTGGACTGCTAGGAGGTCAAACCAGTCAATCTTAAAGGAAATCAACCATGATTGCTCATTGGAAGGATCGATAATGAAGCTCAAGCTCAGATACTTTGGTCACCTAATGCGAAGAGAGGACTCTTTGGAAAAGACCCTGATGCTGGGAAAGATTGAAGGCAAAAGGAGAAGAGGACGGCAGAGGATGAGATGGTTAGATAGCATCACTGAAGCAATGAGCATGAAACTGAGCAAACTCAGGGAGGCAGTGAAGGACCGGAAGGCCTGGCGCAGTATGGTTCATGGGGTCACGGAGAGTCGGACACGACTTAACGACTAAACAAAAAAGAGATAACATTTGGTTCCTCAGTGTTCTCTATTAGAGTATGACTCTCATTAAATTGTTTTATTTGCAGGAACTATGACAAGCAGTGCAAAAATGGAGACACTTAATGAGCTTTGGCCAGGAAAATATCTTGACTGAAGGTGTGAGTAGTTATAGCATCTTAAATTCAAGCTGGCACAAAGCAAAGAGTGACTAGCTGGAGAATGAAATGCACCGCTTTATTCATGATGAGCCATGACTTCACATGAAAGGATCTCTTTTGAATATCTGAAATGTTAATAATGTGTGTTTTATTTGCCTCCAGGAAATGTTGCATCTTTGGAAAAAGAAGGTTGATGAACTGAGCTTATTAAATAGATGTACTGGTGATGAAAATAGTATTGACAAAAAGGCTGCCATACCCTTCAAACACATTTATTGTGGTAATGAGGAGAAGATGAGAAAAGTTAAAATTGTGTGCTCACTTGCTTTCTCTCTCTCTCTTTCTCTCTCTCTAGGCACAGAGACATCACTGAGAAACTCACCATCTCAGCAGAAACTGGTTTCAGGAAAATAGGGCTGGAAGTGGGAAGTAGAAGTGGTCTCAAGTGCCCAGGGATCCAACTCTATGCTTTCTCCATATTATAACTGAGGACTGACATATTTCCTTCAGCACATGTGCTGCTTCTACACAGTACAACAAAACCAAGTCCTGTTCTGAGGGGTTTGTAGTCTAAACATTAAATATAGGAGCAATAATACAAAAAGGAGAGGGAAATGAAGGTGGGGTAAACAGCAAATGAATATGTATATATTTTTAGTTACCAACACTTCAGTTTGGCTACAATAATACACTGGATGAAAAAGTAGTGCTGAGACTTCCCACTAACTTTCAGTCTCCTTTGCCATCCCACCCTCATTAGTGTCCTTTATATGTCATACATTACATCCATGTTCTTTGCACCAGCCGTTTTTAAACTGGAATATTGTTTAGATGGTAAGATGCACTACCTGGTCAGTAATCTCTGGATCATTGCAAAAGTACCCCAGAAACTCCTGGGTTCTGAGGATCTTTCTTTCCACAAACAGAACAGAGGAGAAGGGACCTCTTCTAGTGGCCATGGAAATATGCCCTGCCATGGCTTCTATAGCTTCTTTGGCTTTAGAAAGAATGATAAATAGGCATGAGGAGGTGTGCAAAAAAATAAGAGAGGATAATAAAAAGGAGAAACAGTTGCAAAAAGAAAAGAAAAATGACACATCATATTGGCTACTTTACATCCTGCCAATATGAAGCTGGTGGACCTCTACCACATCTTCACTTCTTCTTGCCTTATATATAATCTTATATAAAATTTTATATCTGATTTTATAAAATCAGCTATGTGAAAACTGAAGCAATCTAAAATGAAATGCACTTGATTCCATCAAATCCTGTTCATCCACCTTGAGGAATGGAAAAATGAACAACAATAATGAGAACGAGGTAATGAAGAATGTTTGAATTATTTACTTTTGCCGAAAGCACTCCTATACCTCATTCCCTAGTGGCCCATAGCTGTATTCAGATGACCTGCAAGGAAGAGATTGTGATAATCTCATCATACTTCTTGCTGACAGCTGCTAATCTTAGAAAGTAGAAAGATTATCCCGTGGCAAGACAACAGGAGAGGACATTTCTGACAGTCCAGAGTATTTAGGCACATCTCCTAAATAAAAAAGAAGATGGACACCTGAACGTCACTGTTTCTTATGCTCCAATGACTTGCTATGTAGCAATTCAAGGAATTATTTCCCTTTTAGTCAAAGTGGTTGTCAGTCAAAGAGGAAATGGAGAGGACCCCAAATTATGCTGTTAAAGGCTTATTCATGTTTTGAAGATTATATGCATCTGCTTACTTCAGAAATAAAATGTCTTACTGAGATATGTAATTTCCTACTTAACTGATTGTATTTGTTTGTTATGCTTGTTAAGAATATTCCCTGGGTGGTAGTTGGCATGCGAAAAGAACCTTTCGTCAGCCTTTTCGGTTTGGCCTGCTTCTTTCTCTTTTCCCAAAGTCTTTTAGGATGGGGCTTTCTGGTCTAGGATTACAATATCAGTAAATCTTTGGGATTGTCTTTCTCAATTCACTTCTCCCAGAAGCAGATCGCCCACTAGATAGCAGCAAAACTCATGCTTGCTGCCCCCTCATAGTCACCTGGAGTTTTGTAGTCATGATATAGTGGTCCTATTTGAGGGAGCACACAGTGGGATGAGACTGACTGGGCTGGCTTCCAAGGAGTCTAGGTGGTAGTGAGGCAGAATGGGGTAGGCAGAAAGGAAGCCGTGGAGTCAAATGGCTGAGCTTTGATGCTAGCTTCCAAGCTTTTCTACTTTGTCTTGGTGTACTTTCTGAAAACATTTACTATTAGGACAGCTGATGCTGCCATGACTGGTTAATGAAAACAAAACCATGTGTGTATATGGGAAGCAGGGAGAAAGGGGAAGAAAACAAAGTTGCTTATGTGAGTAATAAAAAAGTGTATGTATCTGTGTGAAGGGGAAGAAAAGAAACTGAGAAAGTTGTGTATGTTGGAAAAATGTGTGCTGCTTCTTTAGATTCCAGATGAAATGCCAAAATGAAATCCCTTGCTTAATGCAGAATGGTCAGAAGGACACCCGTTAGTAATAAAGATGACCATGATAATCTGAGTCATGAGCAGCAAGGTAAAGGATGCTTGCCAACATTTGGCCAGACAAGAATTCGGGGTTTTGCAGCCCAGATATGGTAGCACAGGGCTGTTACCTAGTTAGTTCAGTTTGTGTTTTGCAAACCAGTTGTTTAACAAGATAGCTTGGTAAAATGTAAGAACCAGGGAGGGGAAGTGAATTGAGAAAGACTATTCCAAAGATTTACTGATCAAGAAATGGAGACCAACATTTCCACTACCCTCTTAACTGGCAAGCATTTAATTCTGAGGCTCCCTCATGGTATGTTGAGAGACTGGCTTCCCTTCTCACTTGAGGATGGGGCTTAGGCTGGCATTCAAACGGGAGCTGGAAGTGTAGGTTGCCCACCTCTGTGTTGCATGGAGCAGATGTACATCAGAACTGTTCTTCATATGAGTTTCTTGGTCCACAGCTATAATTCTGATTTCCTTCCCTGCCATCCAAGAGTGGAGAAGGAGAAAGAATATTTCAGGTCAGCAGAGAAGAGAGAGAAAGAGAGAAAGAGAGAAAGAGAGAGAGAAAGAATGAGAGAGAGAGAGAGAGAGAGAGAGAGAGAGAGGTGTGTGTGTGTGTGTGTGTGTGTGTGTAGGGAGGAATGGATGCCAAAAACTAGCAGGAGAGGAACAGGGCACCCTAAAAATGGAAGGAGAATTGTCTTTAGCTTGAAGTCCTATCTACATGTTCCTGGGAATAAATTGCATGGCATCTCATGGGCCTGTTCTCCTGAGGACAACTGAGCAGGATGTCATTATTGTTGGAAAGAGTTGTCTAATTTAGTTAAACCTCTGGGGAAGCCCTAGGTCAGAGAGGCAAAGTTTGCTGTCCTACTCTCGGAAGTGCCACTCTCAGAAATAAGGAATCCCTTGAAGCTCCATCTTGCTACAATTTATGTTAGACAGCAGATCTTTTGCTTATTAGAAAAGCTGCCTAATTATATAAAGATGAAAATAAATAAATAGTCCTATGACAGCTTATGGAAATAGCAGCCTAGCTAGAACTCTGAAAACCTGTCTGAATGTAAAGTACTGATCAAGCAGAGACTGATTGGAGGAAAAGGCTCAAATCCCGGAAGGATTTAAACAACTGTAAAGCGGCTGAGCCTGTAAAAGCTGGTGTGATGGTTGAAAGTCCTGAGGAAATGCAGGCCAATAAACTACTGAACCATACTAGCCTAGCCCAGTCTGGTTCTCCAGTCTGGAGTATTTGAGGATTGTAATGTGCACCCGCCAAAAAATAACAGTATCGTAAAAATAAATCTTAGCCCAATTTCCCCCCAAGAGAGGAGAAGATAAATTCAAATGTGCAACATGGTCTTTCAGTAACTGGCCAAAGATCATGGATAATTTAAAAGTTCCAGCTGAATAAAAACAGTTCACATTGTATTGGAAAAAACAAAACAAACAGGGTATCAGACAAGCTTGACAAGACATTATTCTATAGGCCACATCACACTATCACAAAGCCTCTGACAGGAATCTTAAGTTTAAAGTATGGAGTATAAGAGAGAAAGTTATTTTTCAAGTAACTTGGTCCCAAACCATTTCCCCTGCAGGGATATAATGCCCCGAAGCAGCAATCTCCTTTCAGCTACCTTGTTTACTGCCCAGCACGTTTTGTGCCTCATCTTCCGTTTTCTCTTAAGTTAAAGAGAAGGCTGGCTTGCTGCAAAACAATGTAGCTGCCTTTTTGTTTCCTGGAATATCTTTCAGTATTCTGGGAGGGGTCAGGGCATTCTGGGGGCTACTTTAAAATCTCTGTGTTTTGTGACTTTCCATGGCCACCATGACAGCCACTTTGTGAACAGGCAAATCTCCCTGGTAGCCATTTTGTGAGGGCATCTACCATGGGCTGTCATAATCTCAAATGTTCCCCTGGCTAAAAAGGTGGCCTATCCCATTACTAAGGGTTTTAATGGGAAACCAGCAATTTTAATTTGTCCCAGAAATGGACCTGCAAATATTAAACTCTATGTGGATGATATAAAGTATCTTAAACAAAGCATCCTTTTCTAACCTAGTGTCTTTAGGAATTTTGAATTATTCTCCTATCTTCCTCAGTTACTGCCATTGAAAAATCCATCCTTGGATTCCTAGGCTGTTCTGTTCTTATCCATATTTGTTCTGCATTTTGATAATGTGATGTTCATCTCTTGCAACCATCAAGAAAACAAATAGCAGATGGTGCACTGCTGAATGGCAGTTTCACAGCTGTTCCTCAGCAAAATGACCTCTGATCCATGGATGATCAATTGCATACTTTCTCCCTGACCCATTCCTGAACAGCAATAGTGAGCTAGATAATGAGGTGTTAATGTTAATGGGCACGGATGATTACTTGGCCCACAGAAGAGCAAACAAATAATTTCCTGCTACTCATAAAGACAAGAAAGATTTGCCAGATGTCATTAGTACCTAACTTTGATTAATCCAAGTTAACACAGTCAACCTGTGGCATCTGGCAAGTATAACTACACAGCCTACCCAAATACTGGTGTGCCCTTGTATTAGTACAAACTGCTGCTTGTGCCTTGAATCAAAATTCATCTTACAATAAGATCATCAAAGCAATTTTAGCAAAGTTGAGCAATGAAAAAAACAAACAAAAACAAAGCAAGAAATGGGCCTGAACAAAAAATAGCAAAGCAGAAGCATCTTACAGTAATCAGTTGCCAAAGATACCATGGCAAGGAACAACTAGGAAATATAACATTATTTTAAGCCAGCTGTCTTACTATTGACACAGAAAATTGGGATAATGTTCCAGAGGCAGGCTACTTCACTGTATAGGAATCTATTGGCTTGTTGAGCCAGTGAAGACCATGAACCCATGAGGATGAGGCTGTCAGGCATGGTCTCCATCCCTTTACAGATTAGCCTGCTATGCGGCAAGAAAGAAGGTCCTGCTCACTCTCTCTTTCTCTCGGCTGAAGCAGTTACGCAACAGTCCCGAGGAGTGTTCCCACAATACCAAGAAGGCTACACTGGGAAACAACATGAATGCAGGCCCCAACATCTCCATATGCCCAACTGCATCCATAGTGATAGCAACTTTACTTTCAAAGGCCTGAAATGGTTTGTCAGCACATTTAGCAAGATCTCCAGCTGCAGATAGGAAAGCTGGCCTATTTAGACCACTGCTCACAATCCATTTCTTAGGATTATATGAAATGCATTTTGCCTATAAAACAATTGTTCAAGTGGAAACATGGGGGAGGAGGCTGAGCTTTTGGGCATGTTCACATTCCCTCCGTCGTTGAATTAAAAATGCAGTAACTCATTTGGCTTGATGTTTCTTGCACTGCCAAGCAAAGGACTGAGAAAGTTTGCACAGATGTAAATATTTTAGCTAAATTTAAGAATTTAGGTTTAATTTTCTAAGGAATTACTTTTCTAAGGATGGCAGATTTTTTGCCCCTTAACGATTGTCTCTGGTGTTGCCTTGGCTGTCTCGTTTCCATTTTCATACAGAGATTCTCCAATTAAACCAAGACCCTTGTTTTCAAGTTGTAATCCAGTATAAGCTCCCAAAGTTAAAGGGTTTTACAGAAAGCAAACCATGCATTAACATATGAAGGGATTCCCTTCCTCAAATATTTGATCGCGCTTTTTCATTGCTAGTCCTTGGAGAAAAGATCAGTGGAAAGGAAATGTGCACAGCTAATTTGTTCTCCAGTGGGTAATTCAAATGCTACATTTCTGAAGGTTTCTCATTAAATGAGGAAGGAAAAGAGGACATGCATCACAATTCTCCAGAATGAAGAACTGGAGTTTGTTTTGCCAATCAACCATGCCTTTATGCCAGCTGGAACTCCTGATTTTAGAGAATGGGCAAGATGGCATTATTGCTACGGAGAAACATTAGTAATGGAGAAGGGCAGCAAGAGAGTATAAGTGGTGTGGCTACATCTTTTTGTGACTATATATTTTGTATATGGGACTTGTACAAGCCCATTCCCAAATTCAGCCACCCTGTGAACCTCGAACAGAGACTACAGCAAGGGCAATTTAAAAAAAAAAATCCTCACAGTGCGTATTGTGGCTTTTGTTTGTTATAGTTCATGAAGAACTTTAGAGAGCTATAGAGAGCTTTGTCTCTCTAATATATTTTGCCATGGTTCCTGCCAGGCTGTATCAAAACTTGTAGCTAAAGACGCTGAATAATTCCTGTGAAAGTCAAACTCCATGTCACCGTTAAAGCAGCAGAAGAGAAGGAGTTACCTAGAGGCTTAGAGGAAAATGCCAAAGACCGAATAGTGCACGATGGATAGACACCACACATTTAGTCCTGGAATTTACTACCACAAGATGTCTGACAGCCAGTATTATATATGACATCATGGCAAATACATCCAATATCGATGGTCCAAATAACTTACAAAGAGTCTTCGCTGTCTTCCTGAAAACACAGAAAACAGAATTCTAGGTCAGCAGGACATGGAGGTTTGTATGTAGGGCAGAAGACATAAATACAAGATTCAGGTGGTAGAGAATGTATGTAGCTTGGGGTTGTACCATTGGGTTCTTGGTGCTCTTTGAACTTGGTTGTTTTCTTGCACACTTTCATTGCCCAGCTTGCACTGATGGTGTTACCTAGCTTAATTAAACCTCTGCATAAAAGCAACCAAGCTCAGAAATCACCAGCAATCCAGTAAGACTCAGAACTGATACAGCATCTAGTGCTGGGAAAGCAACTCTACAGATAATAGCTTACAGAACTGGGCAGTGTTTTGGATGATGAATCAGCTATGTTTTTTCCCCTCCTCATACAGTTGATCTCTGCAGCTGCTGCACGCTCTTGAGAAAAAATGCATTTGCTTTAATGTCTTTGACAGGTGCTACATATAGGCCCATGCGTATTCCAAATCACATTTCTCCCTTCGGATCTGAAGCCCGGCCCGGCCCTAATATTTATGCTTGGTAGTCCCTAAAATCACTCATTTTTCCTCTTTAATTAGACTGTCGTATAAAGATCCTAATAGAAACCGTGAATTGGATTTGTGCCATTAATAAGTCACATACTTAGTTCATTGAGGAATTTTTGCCGTAAAATAGACACAGACAGTACTTGCAGTGAAACCCTATTAAATGTATATCTTTCTTCACTTTCTCCCCAGAGATTTCTGCTGAAAACCTGAAAGAGAAATTATGAAGGAAGACTGCATATGTCTAGTTTCTAGTTTCGTTATTCCATGTGCTTTTGCGCATGAAAGGTTAACTATAATTTGATCATCCTTGCCACTGAAAAAGGACAATTAAAAATGGACCAATAATGCAATTAATATAATGAGCTAGAAGTCTCGATTGTAACTTAATTAAACTAGGAATATTTGTATATATAATTTTGCATATATACATATTAATATGTATAGGGATATGCATTAACATGGTGCTTCTTTTAAAAATGGTTGCAAGCATTCAAATTCACCAGAAATTAGTTTGAAACTTACTAGCAGATCATGGCAGCATCAGTAACTTAAAAAAAATTATAGCAGCAACCAAAAGAAGGAACAAAGTCTTGTCTGCAGAACATCTTATTATATTCTGATATTATAGAAGTAATGTATAACTTCTATAATTTATAACTTTGCAAATTGTTTTACTTTTCTTGCCCTCTTTGTAAATTCAAATACTCTGCATTTAGTTTTGAGTTAAACACATCAATGTTTAATCATGTTAATAATGGTAGCAGCTAGACATTGGTCAGTTTTGGACCAGACAAAGACCTTTCTGGGGAAATCATGACTATGTAAAAAAATATTAATGATTATGGATGGCACGCTTCTCTCTGAGTATGCTTAATGTAAAGTGAAAGGCAATATTTCATCCTGAAACGGCCAACTTGGCTAAATACCTATCATTGCTTTCTTAAAACTTTTCAAGAGATCACTAGGAAAGATAGATATTGTAGTTGATGATAGGAAGATAGATAGATAGATAGATAGATAGATAGATAGATAGATAGATAGATAGATAGATTTATTACATGCTTATCCTCCTCTTCCTTCAAGAAGTTGAGAGGTGACCCTACAGTTTTCTCCTCCATTTATTCTTACAAATCTCTTTGGTTAGGTGAGAAGAGTATTGTGTCTCATATATCTTCTACCTTCTCTATCCACCACTCACATTTAATTGGATCAAAAAGTTATGACTTTTGTGGGGAAAAATGAAAGAAAAATCTTTCAGTGATACCTTACTTACAAGGAAGCCAAGCTATGTGTGTAAGTATCTTGTCTTTACTGTACAATTATCCTTCTCATGGTCTACAGACTCCAAGGTTTCTCATGCTCTCAGTAAATCCAGAGGAAAGACTGCCTAAGGGAGTCTGCAGAGGGATAAAGAGATTCATAAATAAGGAGGAGAAAAATGAAAGAGAGAGAGAAAAAACTTGCAGCCACCTCATAATAATAATCTGAGTTCAAAGCTAAAAAGAAATAAACAACAACAACAACAACAATCATTGAGAATGAGGCAAAAGAGGCCCTTGAAGGTGAGGGGTAGGGCAAATAAATAAATGATCTCTCTTTCTTGATGGAAGAAATGTACAGCAAAATGGAGGAAAGGCTTGGGTAGACACTGAGTTAGCCTGAGTGATATTTGATGGACCAATTAAACACAGTTTGTATGCATACGTATTATTAATTATAAATAAAATATTGATCTATGTGATGAGTGCATTAAGTGATGTATACATTCTGTACTATGTTTGGGTTTTGTCTGGTTTAGTATTAAATGTTTGTTTTATTTTTACAAGTACCCCCTAGATTGTTCCTGGTGGCCTTAGTCTTTTTTGTAATGTCCTCTTATCGATTAGCTATTGTAGTTCTGTTATTTTGTTATCTTGTTTCATTATTTTAACCTTACTGTAAGAAGGAACTTCAAGGCACTCAGAATTCTGTTGGACTGGAATGGCATAGAAGCCCTAGGAAATACATAAATAAAGAGCATACATTGAAATATTTATCACTTAAAGGTACATCTGTTCTGCCCTTCTCCATGTAGTCTTCCTTTTTCTTTCCACCACTCTTGATTAGGTCATAATCATCTCTAAAATAAGCAAATATTATTGAAACTCATTGATAGTTTCTTGTTCTAAGTCTGCTAAGAAACCATAATTATAGCCAGGGAAGTGGCTAGATTTTGTTCTTTCTGAAGAACCACATGAAATTTTAAAGCAATACATGCATCTTCATGCTGCCTATACTTGCATAATGTTATATCTGTTTATCGAGTGGTAGAATATCCATCTGTGGATTTGTTTTTAAGTGCTCTTTTAGAAATGTCTCAGACCTCCCTTTATTCTAGCAGATGCATGCAAATTGAAAAATTAAATGTAAAGAAATAGCTTAAAACAGAAACTTGAGAGTTGAAAATCAAAACAATCAGCACTGAACCAATTTATAAAGCTAACTTTAAAAGCCATCACCATCATGGTCAACATTTAAAAGCTTGTGCATTAGGGCTATTCTAACTTGTACACAATTTTATAATAAGTCTGATAAGTAGGCAGCATACATATGACTGTAACAGATGAAATAATAATAATAATAATAATAATAATAATAATAATAATAATAATAATAATAATAATAATAATAAACTAGAAGACTTTTTTACACATCCAGCTACTGGCTAGCATCGAGCATGGAGTTACCCTTCCTTCCCCTATATATCAAATACAGAATGGGGATCATCTAGGGTTGTGCATTACTCCAGATTTATTTTTAAAAAAGTGCTTTGGGGTGTGGGTGCATGAATGTAACTCTTGCCTGCAACACTTTTAAAACAGTTGCATCCTTTCCCAGGATAGGTGCTAGCTGTGAAGGCCTGTCACGTGATCTTATGGATGAAGCAGCTGCTTTAAGAAGTTTCCACTTCTCTGTGCTTCAAAACATCTCTCTAGAATTGAATCCAAAGTGCTAACTGCCCCAAACTCATTGTTGACTGTTTTGGCTATTCTAAATGGTTGGGGCTCTGTCAGATATGTGCCTGTCACCCAACTCCAAGTGGAGTTGTTGCAAAGAGATTCATATTCTTTTTTCATCTCTACATTCTTTCTTAGTTCCATGTACTTTGTGGGACAAAAGAGTATTTTGAACCATTTTAGAGCACAACTTCCTACATCTTATTGTCCATCTTGCATTACGTATTTGAAAATGTTTCAAATGGTTAGGAAAAGGGTTTTGCTTCATGGATTTCTTTCCCTCTCATGCTCTCTTTTGATCAGGAAAATGCACCAATTTGACCAGATCATCATACATTACAATAAAAAGAAACAACTCGTGTGAAAAAAGGTTTATACTGTGCTATATATTTAATGTGGCTTTGCAAAACTGCCACAATAATTTAACAGTCTAGGCAAAAATTCATATTCCCCAGCCATTTCTGCAAGAAAGTTAATAAGGAAGAAAACATCATTTATTTCTAATCAAAAATATTTTACTTGCCATCAGAGAGTAAAACTTTACAAAATGCAAAACTGAAATTAGCTGTATTGTATCCATTGTTATTACAGGTGAGTAACTATCACATTATTTTCCAGATAATACTGCTGCATTCTAGCCAGCTCTGCAAAGTACTGAACAATAATTTACATGGAATACATTTTGCATGCTGTAGATTTCATATTGCTGAACATCAAATATGGCTTTTAGGGTTCTTTCCCCCCCTCATTTCCATTTCCGTACAAAAATTTCAGATGTTGCATATTTTAGGTTTGTAATTGTGTTTCCCTGCTTTGTTTCCTGTTATATTAAACTGTTTACTTGTTTTCCCACTTATTTTAATGGGACTTAAACATGCATAGCTTGCTACAACTGTACATTATAGTGAACAAAAGATTGTACAGTTTTGTTGTGACTTGCTAATTTTTACAGCCTAATAAAATAGCCCACTGTATAACTATACTAGAGAATAATATGAAAAAGAGGTTGAATGAAGTTTGAAACTCAGGAATATCTTGTGCATGAACCTCCTCCTGACAGATACATGATCCAACAATACTACCTGCAGAATCCAGGGATCAGGATTATTATTCTGACCTGTATGTACAATGAGAACTCAAACACATGAATACAAGATACGATGGCTGCAAAGCTAACCAAGGGTGTTTTGTGCTAAAAGAGATGTAAGATTGCCTTTCACTGTAAATATTTTAAAGTGTAAAATATCAAAGGAATATGGAGGTATCAGAAGGAGGAGGGTTAGGAAGCCTGTACAGATTGTTTAAAGATGCAGAAAATTATTCATGGAATGAAAGCAGGAAAGATCATGATCAAAATTCCAATTGCCAAGCATCCATATACTATTAAAAGTCTTGTGTCTGTAACCTTCAACTGGGTGAAACAATGCATCATAGGGCATCAATTTTTGAACCAAGATACCTCAAAAGGGCTAACTTACAGAATATGTTGAAAATCCAGGACCCTTTATTCCCATGGGATTGAAATTTGGTAAATTTGTGGCTGCTTTAGCACTGCTATTCTGCTGTGCTGCCGTGGTCAGCCCAGGTCACACGATTGTCATGGGTGTATCCCCAACCTTTTACCCACCTTCCTCTGTCCTGTGCGCCCAGTTGGCTGGAAGCAAGGGCTGAAAGGTGAGTGGCGATAGGCTGGTTTGGAAATGATGGAGAAATTTGAAATCACTTAATGGCTGTCGGCCTCGAGGGAAGGATGAGGGAGTAACTTGGATGCCTGTTGGTGAGGTATGGCTGGCTGGGGGATGCTGGTGATTGATGAGTGAGCCCTCTTCCTCCCTCAAGAAAGGGAGCCCTTGGGGACATGCCAGAATGGGGAGCAAGGATGCAGTTTTCCTCAGGGTCTATGGCTCCTTTTGTTCCACCTCCCCCCAGAAAAGTGGCAGGCAGTTCTTCAGGTCAGCTGAGGAGGAGGAGGAGGAGGAGGAGGCGGCAGCTTCACAGGGGCTCTCCTGAGGGTCATGAGGGGAGGGCAAATGGCACAACCCTACATTATATGTGAAAAGGAAGGAAGGAAGGAAGGAAGGAAGGAAGGAAGGAAGGAAGGAAGGAAGGAAGGAAGGAAGGAAGGAAGGAAGGATGGATTTCTGACAGCTTCCCATTAGCAAAGTCAATGGGAAGCTGGCAGCAACTTGTAAGTCACTCCTACTCCCACTGCTTTTTTGCTCTTGGTCATTCTGTTTCTCTGTTTAGGTAAGCGAATATTTCTGAAACAATGACTCAATGGGTCATGGGTTGTCTAGTTGTTTATAACTGCTGATCTGAGTGTATGATCAGAACTTATGAACAAAGAAGTGCGGCTTCATAGGTTTCCGTATTAAAATGATACTGATGAAGTCAGAGGCACAGCTACAAGGTATAATTTCAATCCCCTCCTTCCTCTTAAATGTACATTTAGTTAAGCTTGGGTGGCAGAAGGCCAGGTAGGCACCCAGAAAAAGACTCTGCATCACCAATACCTATGGAGCTTTCCAGGTACTTTGTTCATTAAGTTTTTCCTCTCCTAATACTGTACTTCCAAGCATGGGAAATCATGGTAAAGTAGGTAGCAAGCATGGATTAGTCTAGCCTATTTGAGGGTCAGGGAGCCATCATAAATATTTGTATATGTGAATTAATTTGATAGATAAATTAATGAAGTTAATGCACACGGAAGGGGAACACATACAGACAGTTTATATCACTGCAAATCAGTGTCAAAAGGAAGCCTATTCATCCAGTGCATAGACAACAGAATTCCTTATAGCAGGATCCAGTGATGACCAGGAGCTTGGATGGTTTGAAATGGGATTAAAGAAATTCACATAATGTAAGGTTATGAATAACTGATTATCGTGGTAGGTATGCATTATCTTTATGGGAAAGATTTATCTATAAGAACAAGTTAGGCCTTTGGTTTGATCCACCATGGCTTTTCCTATGTTTTGTCATGAATCTAAACTTGCATTTATTTATTAAAAAGAAATTTAAACCACCCAATAGCTGAGGTTCTCTGGGTGGTTTACAATAAAACAGACTAAAAATACAATTCAAGTTAATAAAACAGAATGAAATTATGTAAGTGAGTGGGTAGAGTGGGTAGAATATATTAGCTCTATGATATTTCAGATTTGTTAAACAACAAATCTGCACATATTTCATTACCTGTACCTGATTCTTAAACTCAACATTAAAAAAACTAAGGTCATGGCATCTGGACCCATTAATTCCTGGCAAATAGAAGGGGTAGAAATGGAAGCAGTAACAGACTTCATTTATTTGGGCTCCAAGATCACCGCAGATGGAGACTGCAGCTGTGAAATTAAAAGACGCTTGCTCCTTGGGAGGAAAGCTATGGCAAACCTAGACAGCGTATTAAAAAGCAGAGACATCACCTTGCCGACAAAGATGTGCATAATCAAAGCTATGGTTTTTCTAGTAGTAATGTATGGCTATGAGAGCTGGACTATAAGGAAGGCTGAGCACCGAAGAATTGATGCTTTTGAACTGTGGTGCTGGAGAAGACTCTTAAGAGTCCCCTGGACTGCTAGGAGGTCAAACCAGTCAATCTTAAAGGAAATCAACCCTGATTGCTCATTGGAAGGATCGATAATGAAGCTCAAGCTCAGATACTTTGGTCACCTAATGCGAAGAGAGGACTCTTTGGAAAAGACCCTGATGCTGGGAAAGATGGAAGGCAAAAGGAGAAGGGGAAGGCAGAGGATGAGATGGTTAGATAGCATCACTGAAGCAATGAGCATGAAACTGAGCAAACTCAGGGAGGCAGTGAAGGACAGGAAGGCCTGGCATGATATGGTTTATGGGGTCACGAAGAATCGGACACAACTTAACAACTGAACAACAACAACCTGATTCTTATATTTGTTATAGAAGAATTGTTATAATATATTTCTTATATTCTTTCAAAAATATATAACAATGGTATGGAGGGAGGAGGAAATCTCATCTGATAATCTCCCCCAAACTGAAGGGCATTTGTCATTAGCCCTAGTAATGTCCAAAAGCTTAGCTATATCACAATTGCAGACTAGACCAGCCAGTTTAACCTAGGCCAAGAGGTAGTAATCAACATGGAAATATTTTTATTTTGGGTTTTACTTAGAAAAGAGGGCTATAAACATTAATTCAGCCTTCTCTTAAAGCTTTGTGCTCAGAGCTGGAGAATTTTCTAAGAAAGGTATCTTACAGGCATAGGAAAGCCACAGGAAGTTTCCTTCTAAAGTTCAGAACAAGGAAAAAGATCACTTGGGGACTTATTTGCACATATATCTCACCATCTCTAAATCTGACAGCCATAACCGGCTCTTTTCCACGTTACCATAACTTTAGACATCCACTGCTATTTGCCAAAGTCATCCTAAGTCAATAGATATGTTTAAATATATTGGTATTACAGGACATCCTGGCCTAGTCTATAGTGCATAAGAATACTGTATGCCAGTTGTTGGCTTCCCCTTTTCACATGTATAATTAATTTCCAGTTAAATCAATTTAAAATATAAATAATGCAATAGCATCTAATGGGCTTGAGGCTGGTCAGATGCTGTTCCACATTGCTTGACTCGCTCATTAAAAAGATGCAGGAAGGATGTCATGTTGGGCAGATTTTTATAACATGAATAAAGAAACTTTTCTCTTCCAACCAATCTTTTGTTCCTTTCTTCACTTTTTAGAATATTACATTTTCTGACTTCACATCTAGAAGCAATTCAAAATAATTTCATTCTGCTTTCATGTGCTATTTTTTCCCTAAATAAATAAAAGACTACTCATTTTTGCATTCAACGAAAAAAGCAATGTAAGATCTTAAAAAAATAAAAAGTGGTTTCTATTATTTTATATTCAACTAGCTTTTTGTGAGACTGTTGATTCAGATCCTCCCCTTGCAACTTCTCACCCCCTCCATCAAAATACCCTCTAAGACAGAACAAAATGGAAAGTTTTATTACTATGATTCACTTCTGTTCTTAGAGAATTTCATTTCTGCTCCTCACCTGGATTGTACTGCTGGCACAAACCTGGAGTTAAGTATTTCTAAATCTTATTCTGTTAGCAAATACTGGAAAAGCATAAATTGGACTTTAAAATGACAATTTATTATGTTTTGTACACCCCACAAAACACTATAAATTAAAATGAACCCTGCTTTGTCAATATATGGAAAAAAAGTTGCAGCGCATTTGAGATTCTGAAAAAACAAAAAATACACTGATTTTCTTTTAGGTCTGGGGGCTGTATCCTCTGCAGTGAGACATGATTCTGAGCAGTGTCTGTTCTATGACCCAGTACACCAGATTGGTATTACTTTCAAATCTCTCTGAAGCAATTTAGGGATATCTCATTCAGTTGTTTGCCTCAAACTGATTAAAAGAGTAGAGATTCAATCCGAAGGAGTGATTTGATTGAATCTGCTTTATATAGTACTAACAGATGCTATTCAGGAAAACTAGCTAGGCTTATTAATTGTATATAAATCTTTCTAGAAGAGAATGTATATGGTTGAACTTGGGACACTATTCATAGGCTCCAAACACAGTCGATCTGGCCCACTTAGTTGTCCTGGAAACAGGCTATCAGTATGTACCAGTATCAATGGAGGCGAATATGTGTAGCTCAGGGTTGAACTGTGGGGTCCTTGGGGTTCTCTGAGCTTGGTTCTTTTCTTGCAAATGTTTCATTACCCAGCTAGGTAACATCTTCAGTGCTGTACCAGTATGTGAAGTAAGGGGAGGGGGGGGGTGAGGTGTTTTTTCATAGCAGCGCCTGTATTTTGGAAAAGTCTTCCAGTTAAAATCAAACTTGCTCCAACTTTGATTTCATTTTGGAAGATGCCCCAACTGACCTGTTCTGTAGATCATTCCTTGATCAACAGGATACCATCTAGGTTTGAAAACATAAGGTATTTTTTCCTCTTAAGGCTTAACTATTATTTAATCATTAAATTTGATTTATTTTTTACTGTGGATGTTTTATTGTTTATTAACCATGGATATTTTAAGAATAATTTGATTTTTATCATTGATGTTTTATGTGTACAACATTGTTAACTGCAGGAGTCCAATGAGATTCAGCAGTATACAAGTTGAATGGATGGATGGATGGATGGATGGATGGATGGATGGATGAATGAATGAATGAATGAATGAATGAATGAATGAATGAATGAATGATCTTCCCAACTTTCCATCTATTCATCCATCCATATATGCATGCATACATACCAATCACAGGGAGGGTGTCAGGAAAATTAAAGCTCAGAATAAGTTGTGGTTTCTCAGGGAAACAATAGAACAATCTTGACATCAGTGTTTGAGAAAAAAGTGTTAAACTGATAGTCAAAAAAGTCTATATAGTTCAGTAAAAGTTGGGTAACTTCCCAGTCATCAACATTTTCATTCTGTAATCCATCCAAAGTGGTTTAAAACTGACTTGCACTTGCTTTTTACTGCTTCTGGCTTTGAAATGCAGGGAACGTGCTAAGATTATCATGAACAAATGCTGCCTTGAGCTGACTAATAGACAAGTAAAAAATGAGCATTCATTTAGTACCCTGATCCTAAGTGGCTGCAGGTCTAAAATCTCCCATCGTTCCCTTGATCCAAATGATAAAATGCATTGTTACCACCCTCCCCCCACATTTATCTAGGAGGCTTGAAATAATTTAATCTCACTGTTCTGATAGCTCTTATTAATAACCTGTCTCTATGTTCACGTAAGTTTAAATTATTTATTACACAGTAAACTGAGCTTTGGGGGTCCAGTCACCTCCCCTCAAAATGTTTAATTAACTGTGGTGTATTTTAACAACTTTACAGAAGAGACTTGGTCCCAGAAAAATACAAAACATTCAGTCCAGAGATTTCTTTTATCCAGCAAGCTTCAGTCTCTAAATAAATATTAAATTAAAACATGGAAATAATACACAGGAAAAATCAATCAGCAATCAGCTATAACTAATGTAATTAGAAGTACAAGGAATACATTTTGAAGCATGCTATAAAAGATAATAAATATGCTGTAAGATTTTTAAAATAATGCCTGTTATCTATACTGCCTTATAGACTACATAAACCTATCATGATCCCCTCTCCTCTCTTTCTCTTCCAGAAGAAAATCAAAGCTATGTACAGCTCACAGTTGAATTCATGACCTCACAGCAGTCTCGCTGATGAACCTTGACTTAAAGTACAAAGTTGCCAGAATATTCACCTAGGAGAAGACTTCTAGTGACATAGTTTCGCATTAGGTGCTTCCTCACAGACCTGTTAATGTGGATTCCGCCAGCTCTTGAGTCAGGAGAAATATATGCCAGCATAATTTGTTCTGCCCTAATGGCCAAGATCTAATCTCTGAATGATAATGTCAATGGTCCTCTCATATTTTTACTCTGGTCAGCAATTGGTAGATTCCACTGGCTTCATTTCTCTTCCAGAGCACCATCATTTGGGAGAAAAACCACCACCTATCACTCTCTTCAAACAACGGTGGGACTGGAAAACGTCATGGCATTTTAAAATCCCTTCTTTATTCATCTGTATTTTACCTTTTTGCCCCTTCTTTTTGTCCTTTTTATGGTTGTTTATATACCTTCTTAAATGTCTAACAAACATAGAACAAATCACCAGGCTGCTTCATTGCTTTTGTTTTTGAGCTTTTTGAGCCTGGGAGAGAGGCAAGAGTTCCTGCAAGTGGGAAAGTGGACTATTCACCAGCTCCAGCACTGTGAAAGAAAAGAACATCTTTGCTCTGGTGCAGAACCAGGAAAGGTGCCAAATCAGTTCTCAGACCAGATTAGACATGTCCAGAGCTGGTTATGAACCAAATGCCAAGTCTTTAGGTGGAGGTGATTCTATGTATTTCAGCTTCCTAATTGATATTCATTAATTTAAAAAAACTGAGTTTTCTTAAATGAGCTGTACTCTGCCCTGAAACCAATGACAGAAGGCAGAAATAAAATAATTAAAATGAATGAATAAATATGTACTTTGATTTCAATTTATTGTGCTTTCTTTTTTACTGCACAAGTGTGGAGAGTTGGAATTTGGACACAGATTAAAATAATCATGTAATCCTATGCTTTTTAAAATACTGATATAATATTTCATATATTTTTTTTTCATATATCTCTCAAGTAACACTTTTAAGGATGGGATTTTCTTCTCTGTGCCTGTTGGGTGTATTTGTTTTTTTTAAACAGTAATTGTATTAAAGATTATAATTACAAGGAAGGAGGAACTAGAGAGGATGTGGAAAGTCAAGGCCAAAGTGATCCCAGTGGCGGTAGGAGCACTCGGGGGGGTGACTCCTAAGCTGAGAGAGTGGCTCCAACAGATCCCAGGAACAACCTCAGAGCTCTCTGTCCAGAAGAGGGCAGTGCCAGGAACAGCTAAGATACTGTGCAGAACCCACAAACTCTGGTAGAGGACCCGAGACTGAGGAAGACACCTACCACCCATAGGGGTGAGAGGGGATTTTTTTTTTTTTTGGTAACCTAGTAGCTGTTACTCTTTGCTTGCTTAGGTGCAAGAGACCAATGACTCATTGTAACCTGCTAGCTTTGGAAAATGAAATGATCTTTTGGAACCTCTCCAGTTGTTGGTGTTTCAAGGGTGAGTTTTTTCCCCTCAGCTAATTCCTCCATGCCTTAACCTAGTCATCTGCTACCTGTGATATAGGAAATAAATAGAGGATCTCTATATTTGTCTAGTTCTATTATATATCATTGTCTAGTTAAGATAAATAATGATTTTAATTAGAGGAAGCATGCGATCATAAGATGAGCTTTACCAGTGAGGCACTTTTTCTTCTTATTTGTGTTCTCATATGGTTGTGGAGCAATTATCAGGAACAATCCTTACCTTGACCTCAATGGCTGCTTATTACTTTATCTTTCTACTATAGAAATGAATCATGAAGCAAATAAGAAATAGGAGCAAATATAAAAGGATAATAGAACCAATCTTTTTCTTCCTCATATAGTCAATAAACCAAGCAGTCGTTGTTGCTGTGGGAATTCAAGAAAATCCTCCTTAATTCATAAATATAGAGCAGCTCTCTTCAATCTAATATTTCCAGATGTGTTAGACATCAACTCCCCAAATTTCTCAGAGATCACATATATTTCTGGCTGGGAATTCTCGTAATCACACCGATCTGAAAGACAGCAGGTTGGGGAAGAATGGTAGTAGGCATACAGGGAATCTGTTTCCCAAAGGGATTTTATTTTACTTCCCAGTGTCGTACTGACATTTTTTTAATGGATTTCAGCAATTTGGGTTGAGCCATCTCACATATAGTAAACTACTTCACAACTGCAATTTTTATTATCTGTTTAAAAATGATTTGCATGTTTATTTGCCTATCTTCTGTTATGGTAAGTTCCAGAGTCTAACTGAACATTGACATTTACTGGCAATTCCTAACATTTTAGGAGGCCTGGGGGAAATAACAGGAAATTTATTTCAATGCTTGGTACAGAAACATCTTCTCACACAAGGTTTTCACAAAGAATAGCAGGTGGCTTGCAGAAAGTTCATGCATAAGTCTGAAAGACTAGTTACTGAAAATTGGATCTACCATTTCAATGCTGTTTTCCCCATTTAGGACTGGAGATATCTTTGACTGACATAGAAGAAAGCCATTCTTGATGTATGGAAGGCACACGTTACAGGAAAATCTTTCCGAGGTCCTAGTGAATTCTGACTAGTATCGACCATTTAAATGTAGTCTGCTGGTAAAATCAGATACTATAGTAAGTTAATGATGGAATACTCTAATGGAGTTTGGGGGAGAAACAGTGAATATGCAACATTTGATGCCAATGTCTTGGGGTAACAATCCACTTGGCTCTTTATGAATAATGATCCATTTTTATCACCTGCAGCTTTGGAACTTTCTGAACCTGTTCTGGCCAGTGTTGCCATTTGCCAAAATCAGTGAGAATAAAAGTGAAATGTAAGCCATTATGCCAAAACATTTTCTTGGCTTTGAGACTGACAGAGATATTTGTGCTATTAGGCAAACACCAAGGGTTAACCAAATGACTGGGCTTTCAAATTTGTCTTTAATTAAACCTACAGCCTGTAACAATTTGGTAAGCATAAGGTTAAATATGACTAGAGTAAATTAACCAAACCATTCAAAACATCCCCCCCCCCTTTTTTTTTTGTCCATGAGGGATACATAGATTTTGCTTTCAGATTAGGGTCAGCCAGTCCGAAAGCTCATTCAATTCCTCAATACATAGTCAGCTCAGATCCAGACAACAGATTAATAACAACAAGAGGGAAATAGCTATTGGCAGCTAGAAGCCAGAGGCCAGCAAGTCCAATGCAAATGAAACCTGTTCTAGGGGTCCTGCTCAGTTCTCTCTCTCTCTCTCTCTCTCTCTCTCTCTCACACACACACGGCTTAAATTGCTGCAATTTTCTCTGAGACAGCAGAGATTTTCAGGCAAAGTAGGCATGTGTACAATCACATGCACAAAGTTAGTTACTGTAGTTTCAAACCCACCCAGGCTTGACTGCAATGAGTCTAAATCCAGAACAGCAGGCAGTAGTGTCAAGTCTTGATCCAAGTTTCAACAGTGTTCATGGGATGGCCATCAGCCAGTCTGAGGTCAGAGTAGCAGAGTTTCTAGATACACTGGTTCTGAAGCCCAACAGGGTTCAAATTGGAATGGTAATTAATTTCTTATCCCCTTATCCCTTATTGTTTTTTAATAGTTCAACTGACCTTGAACTATTGAAATCAATAGTTCAATTGACTTTATTTAAGGAGATAAGGTTCCATTATCACTGTTTCATAGCTTTCCAACAAATGATGGATGATAGATTGATAAATAGAGATAGATAGATAGATAGATAGATAGATAGATAGATAGATTAGATTAGATTAGATTAGATTAGATTAGATTAGATTAGATGATAGATAGATAGATAGATAGATAGATAGATAGAGATAGATCATTGGTCCTTTTGAGTCAGTCTTGACTCCTGGTTACTGCCTGGACAAGTCCCTGTGGTTTTCTTGGCAAGATTTCAGAAGTGGTTTGCCATTGCCTGCTTCCTAGGGCTCAGAGTGATTGGCCCAAGGTCACCCACCCAGCTGGTTTCGTGCCTAAGGTGGGACTAGAACTCACAGTCTCCTGGTTTCTAGTCTGATGCCTTAACCACTATACCATACTGGCTCTCAGTCTGTCACATTAGTCTTTCCTTAGTTCCAAAATGCAACCAAAGTGTTTCCCTCAAAGTCATCAGGATGGCTGGCAGTGAACTGATTAGCATATTACACTACGGAAGAGATTAATCTTTAGTTTGGTTAACAAGAAGCATCTCTTGGCAATCTTTTATCCCCAAAGAAGATCATTCAAAGCTCAGGCGGGAATGAATTAAGCCACTCAGTCATCTATAGAGCAAAATACACCCAAGTGAAGATTAAAATATAATTCCCTAAAGCAGTTGCCTAAAATATTGCTGTCTAAGAAGGAGAGCTTCCCTTTGTGAATTATTTTCTTTTCACCAATCTAAATTTTAATTCCATTATTCACGGACATGTACCTACTTTTTCTAATTTTAAAGGGAATGTGGTTGAGAAAAGCCTCTATCTGATTTTTTTCCCCAGAAAAACAGAAGTTAGTTTAAATAGATTTCTAACCTAGTTTATCAAGGTGTTATGTTAAGAGGCCTGCAACAATTTAATCTGTAGCATTTCAGAGCTGACACTAAATCTATGGAAATAAATCACCTTAGAAAGCCCATTATTTCTTAATTACAGAACATATTAGTGTCTAGTTTTAGAGAATCCCCAGTGTACTGAAGGAACACTTGGTTGAAAGGAAAATTTTCACTTAATCTTCCTATCATGCTAGACTTCAATGAAACATCTTTATCAGTTGAAAGAGATACAGAGATACCAGTTTGGTATTTAACATTTATTAGGGAACTTCAAAAGGAAATGTTGGTATAAACATTTTAAAGTAGAAGGGCTTGCATTTAATTTTAGTGAGATAAAATTATAAGAGACTAGAGAGGCACTGGAAACATCCATGAGCCAAATGTAGACCTCCAAGTCATCTCGGTATGGATATTGCAATTGTTCCTGAATGCCAACTCCTTTTCCTGGGCTTTAAAATGATCACCTACCGATCTTATAAACCATACTCTTTTTCTAAACATCGAAGTTAACTAAGGGAGCCTTGCTCAAGGTTAGAAAGAAAGTCATTCTTGGCTGGAAATGACTTCTTTCCCACTGAATGGAAACAATTATGTTTAAGTCTGTTTTGGCTTCATTTCTGTTTGATTTGAGCCATTCTCAGTATTGGCATTTCTACTGCTAAGGAAACCCCAATGAATGAGAGCTTGGTTATGACCATTATAGGTAGTCCTCAAGTTACAACCATTTGTTCAGTGACCATCCAAAATTATGACAGTGCTGAATGAAGGGAACTTGCCACCCATCTGCAAAGTTGTGTCATCCCCGCAGTTACGTGATCGCAATCCAGGTGCTTGAATGCCCGCTTAGCAATTACAATGTTGCAGCCAGCTGTGGTCACATGATTGCCATTTGTGACTTTCCCACAAGCAAAATCAATGGGGAGGCTGGCAGGGAAGGTTGCAAGTCACTCCCATAAGTTGCTTCCATCACTTTTTCTCCCAAGAAGCCCCAGTACAGAGTATGAGATCCCAGAGATCTCATACTCAGTAGCATCCCTGCCTACCTGCCTGCCTGCACTCTGTAGCACTTGCCCACACTCTGTGGCATCCACCTGTCTACAGCACCCCAACCCCCGCCAGCTTGCACTCCATAGTGTATACCTGCCTGCAGCACATACTCCCTGCCTGGGGCCCCTGCCAGCCCACCCACAGTCCCCAGCACCTGCCTGTGGCCTTCACTAGCCCACGCACAGCTGCCAGCTTGCTTGCACTCCCTAAAGCCCACCTGTGACCCCCCCTCCCACACACCCATGCATGTCCTCACACTCCTTGCCTGGGACTCCTACCTCTTCCTGCTTAATGACCCACACAGTTCTGGGGTTATGATGGCAACCAGGGCTGCTGGGATTGCCATTGCTAAGTGATGTGGTCACGTGACATTGCACTTTATGACCGCATTGCTTAGTGACAGCAATTCTGGTCCCAATTGCCATCGTAACCCGAGGACTGCCTGTAAGCTGTTCCATTTGTTTCAGGGAAGGCAATAAAAAATAACTTAGTTGAGTTAATGAAGTATGCTCCCACAAAAATCTACAGAGCCATCATGTTTAGTGCCTGCATTAAACTTTGCAACCAGGATTCATAGGCTTGATGTTGCTGTTGCACTAGTAGCTCTTTCTTATGGAATAAAAGCTGCAGCTGTTATGGAAATAGCATACACCAAACCTGGTTGCTCCAGGCAGGGTCTTTTGGCTAGTGCTGCTGTCTGCCAAGTCCCCTTCATGTGTGCATCATCTGGAAGAAACACAAGGCTGATCCTACAGGTTTGTATCGGGCTACCAACCTCAGTCCAAGGACCAAACATTTTTCATCCACAAAATAAGATCAACATTCTTCCTCTCTGTATGCAATTGTTCTACACAGTCTGCGACTTTATACCACTGAGATTTCTGAATGGTTGACAACAGGTCTCTGTTGTACTTAGGAAGCCCTTTTTAGTTTTTCATTTCAGTTGTATGGCTATTGGAGTTGGAAGGTCATATTGCTTTGGGATTGAACCTTAGTCCAGCTCCCCTCACCTCATTCTAAGAAAGTTGCCTTTTTTGTGATTCATGAAGGGGTCATTCACCACCGAAAGAAAGATGCTGAATTCACAACCAAAATGTTAGGAGAAGAGCATGGGTCAGTGTGGAGCATGTTCAGTCCTTAGCATCTCCAAGCAGGGCTCAGAAATAGTTTTGTCTGAAATATTGGAAAACTTACCATTACCAGTTAGTAATGACAGTACTGAATCAGGTGGACCTCACAACCTGTTTGTGGAAGGCACTGTCTGCTTCTCAGAAATGGAGCTTTGTTTTTTTATGTCTCTGATCCATTTTATTCTTATTTTTTCTTCTCCTTCCTAGTAAGTATCATTTTATGTTGTGCTTCATGTTTTCTTTTCTGTATACAGTTCTGTTATTTGGCTGTAATTTTATGAACCTAATGACTTAATAATTGTAATTATAGGATATTTCCTTAGGAAAATTCAGAATGAATTAAATGAACTGTGGAGTGTTTGTTACTTTTTCTATTAAGCTGATTAACTCCTAGCTGGGGTGTTTGTTTATTGGCAAAAATCTCCCAGGCTGCAAATTAATACATAATACATATCTGCATTTTCACGGAGAACGTTTATTAGCATTATTTGCCTTGGATTTTGAGATTAACTCCATTGAAGCATGAATACCCATTACATACATGTCCATCCTGGTATCCTCTTTCAGGGTAATTAACATTATGCACAGCACAGAAAAGAAATATTAAGCAAAAGATATTAAAAGTATGAAATATGATAAGGAAAGGAAACATAGTTAAGCCTACTTGAGTCCAAAAATCCTTGATTCTACCGTGTTGCTACATTGTTTCATACATCGCCTTTTGTTCTTTAAAATTCTTCTTCTTTTTTTTTTTTTTAGGAACCTAAATCTAATATGACTTTCATGGCCTACCCTTTCCTCTCAATCTTCCTTCAAATATTTGTTTTGCCATTCAGTCCTCATTCATTTTCTCTCTGTGACCAGCCGATCTCAGTTTACTTCCCTCATACTGGCCTCTCACTTTTGATTTCACTGATCAATAATCAAAGAGCAAAGTTCAATATTTTGTGTGTACCAGTATCCAGAGTGGGTCTCCTTCTGGGGTGCAGAGACAGATACTTGGCCAAATCCACCAGACTCTTCTTATGTTCTTAGATTACATTTTTAGACTACGCAAACCAGTGTTGGGAAAGGAGCGTTGTTACTGTTGTTTTTCCTTGAAAGGAGTTTGGCTGATCTGTGGAGAAAATAAATCTAGCAAACAAAATGGCGACTGCACCCTGCCCCTGCCCCGCCCCCTGTCTTTTAGGCATGACCAGTGTCAAAACCGGTTCATCTCTTTGCCTAAGCCTGCCAGACCCAAATTAACCCTCCCTGCCCCAAGACAAAGCCCCCTGCAATCTCATCTAAACCTTGCTAAAAAAAGTTGCTCTCCCATTGTTTGGAATCCCTCTTTCTTGTAAAGCAGGCACCCAATGATTGTTGCAATAAAGCTTGTCTCTTCTCAGTGTTTTTCTTCTTCTTCAGACTGAACCCACAGCAGTAAATATTACCATTCCCGTGGTAGATATCTATAGCATTGCTCCCCCCATGTCTGAATGCTGTGGCACATTTTTTTTTTTCTGGTGCCATTTCCAGTCAGTGAAAGTACTGGAAAGTACTTCCTTCTAAGAGGTAGGTGGCATGAAAGGATGCTTCTCAAGTTAAATAAGTCTCTAAGTCTGAAAGCACAGAGTCTAGCACAATGGGGGTGCTGGAAGTCCATTATTGTAGTAACTGTGGGTGTTATTCTGTGACACCACTCATGGTTTTCTATCAGTTTTTAGTGTCACCTGTTTTCAAAGCCGGTGAAAGCTTCATAGCACAGGGCTCGCCAGCGGCTCAGTCAGCAGCCGCAGCTTCTAGTTAACTTGGCTGGATGTCACAGCAGTGTTAGATTTCTTTCACAGCGTCTTTGCAGTGCTTGCATAGTCAACCTTGAGATCTCTTTGCAGATTCCAGTATGCTATAGAGCAACTGGCAAGGCGTACAGCGGTCATCCATTCTGATGACTTCTCCCACCCACCACATCTGGGCTCTGATAACCAGGGACTCAATTCTGGTGGACTCTGTGTGATCCAAGACCTCCAGGTTGGAGACATGGTCTTGCCAACGAAAGCCAGGGATAGAGTGGAGAGTGTGCATGTGAAATTTCTCCAGTTCTTTGATGTTCCTTTAGTACAGAGTCCAGGACTCACATCCATATAGGAGAGCAGGGATAACCACAGCTCCATAGACTTTCAGGTCTGTGGAGATACAGATGTTGTATTGATTGAGTACTCAAGTACACAGCTGCTACAGTGCCTGGCTGGCCTTGCTGATCCTGGAGTCAATTTCTTTGTCCAAAGACCCATTGCTCAAGATGATACTTCCCAAGTATTTGAAATTACCGTTGGGCGGTTGACCAGCCTCCTCCGCTCAATCTGCCAGGGCCAGACCTCACATACTAGGATAAACAAATCCCCTGTCTCATCGAGAATCAAACACTTGTCAGCTACCCTCACCTGGTTTGGCCCATTTGCTGAGATGGTTTACTGGGGTGTGGCTGCTGCTCATGTTACAGCTACCAGGAGCCACAGGTGAGTGATGAGTGCCAGGTGGGACCAAAGGTGAAAGAGCAGCCCTAGAAAGGGCACCGCAGGCCTTTCCACCAGTGGTGCTGCCCCTCCCATGACTAACAGCCAGGCAAAACCACTTTGCATTTTCCAAGGATGCCTAGTATTTTATGTAGGTGTGTCTATCTTTCCAACCTTTATTTTCTAACACCCAATGTGGTAAATCCTCCCTCCCCATTACTACTGTACTCCACTGCAAACTCCAACATTAGAAAAGCTATGTTTTCAGGAAATCTATACTTTGGCAGATAAAGAAGTTGGAAGGATTCAGGATTATTTTTGCAGATATTAGTAATGATTGGATGTGCCAGATTCAACCGGGAAAATGATTTAGAGAATTCTGAATTGAATGCACATTAAAGCACAGATCAATTTATTTTTCTTTATGAAATTTATGTATCAGTTTGTATAAAAATAGGATTCCTTTACTCTATAGTGAGCCAGCTGATTGATCAATAAGCAGCCTGGGTTTGTTTTTGGAAGCGTAATCAAACTTCAGCCACATTTGAGAAGAATGAAATTGCATATTTGTGAACACAATTTGAAAGACAATGCACAATCACCAGTTTAGATTGGAGGGTTTTAGAGATAGAACAGTGCAGAAATTTATCTTGCAAACATCTCATTTCTGAATACACAAGTGGTATGCAAATTAGGGCAACAAAGGAATTCTGAAAAAAATTATTTGGGCAGAGAGTATGTAAAGAAATAACTATGTATATTCTGTCTGATGGTAACTGTCCAGTGTTGCTGGTATCAGCATCACTCTTACACAGAAGGTATGAATGCAACTCCTAAAGAACATACTCAGGACATGGAATATTTGAAACCAACACAAAATACCTATCCAAATATGAAATATTATTGAAATGATTAGCCTGAGAGAAAGAGGGATTGTTGAACGTTCATGCTGATTACCCAAATACTCAAACTGATTTCTTCAAGGTGCTTTCTGAATATCAATTAAAAATGCTAACAGTGTTCCACTTGTCAATGTTTCTCTTTTCCAATCACTCTCACCTCTTTCTACAAATATTTAATATTTAAACATCAATAAAGCTATAAATTTTCAGCAGTTACCTTTAAATCTAGAATGGCTGCCATGAAAGGAAATGCTGGATTGCTATTTCAAGTTAATAGGAGATATTAAACTTCTATTAATTCACCAGAGGCATCATCATTAGTTCTAATGTTCTAATGTTCTAATGCTCTAGAATGAACTAGAGCAGAACTATTAATCAGTGCATGAATTCATGGAAGGATATCAGTATGATAGCTACACATAGTGTCTATCGGGGTTAGGAAGCACTTTTTTTAATCTTACCTGTGAGACCCAACTTGTTGTAGTGGTTAAGGCACCAGGCTAGAAACTGGGAGACCATGATTTATAATCCTGCCCTAGACACAAAACCAGCTGAGTGATTTTGGACCAGTCACTGTTTCTTAGCCCCAGGAAGAAGGCAATGGAAAACTACCTTTGAAATTATTGCCAAGAAAACTGCAGGGACTAGAGCAGTCCCCTGACCAGGAGTCAAGGCTGACTCAGAGGCATTCCCCGCCCAACAAAAAAACAGTCATTTTTATCAGATGTACATTTTACTACTTGCAACAACAATAATTCTGTATTACAATATTGGGTAAATAGCTCCTGAACAAAAGGAGGAAAATAAATCTCTCCAAATATGATCTTATTGGCCAATTTACACATTGCTATTCAACCTGACTTAGTGTTACTGTTCTGCTATAACCAATTATTCTGTTAGGCAAATTATTTAAAAAATAAACAATATGGTAATGTAAAATCTTTACCTAAAATTATTAGCAGTTTATCAGTCTGTCAGTAGAATTTGGGTACCCTTTTCTCCTAATGAATGCTTAGATCCTAATCAATAGACTTTGATCCAAACAATAATGATTTATTTGAATGCACTTAGATTCATCTTAATTTGTACTGATTAGTTTAACTGATCTGCATCTAAGATCGATAGGCCTAACCAGCTGAAGTTCTATTCTATAGATCCTAGCTTAATATAATTCATGCTGAAAAGGAGCTCCAAAATGTCAAAGAAATCTATTGAAATGAGAAACATGTCTAGCAGTATCTGATACACTGACAACAACCAAGCTGAAGTTCTAGATTCTATCTTAATTTAATTCAGATGGGAAAAAAGACCTAGAATGTCAAAACAGAAATCTGACAAAACAAAAATCATACATTCCAATGTAATTACAAATTGTGCAGGTAAAACTAAATCATTTCTTCAGAGAAAAGATCTGCCTGACTATGCTTTCTGAAGCAAAATGAATGTTAATGGTAACCAGTGAAGGTAACAATGGTCACAGCAACAACAATAGGATTAATTTGACCCATGATATCACAATAGAAGGATTCTTAGTTTTTTCAGCAAGACTGAATCCATAACTTAAGGACTTATTCCATAATAAGTACAAAGCCGTTCCAAATTTCATTTTTATTTATGAAATGGATTAACGTTTAAGAACAAGGAAGGGAAAGATAAGGCTGTTTATATGATAAAGCAGCAATAGATGACAGCAGAGAAAGAACTACTTTGCTCTTATTTTACTTTGCTCCTATCCCATAAGGATCAATCCAAGGAAAGCAGTATAAACAATTTAAGGAAATTGCTACCATGGCAGGTAAAAAGTGATTAATGAGCATTAGATGAGATCAAGAATCCAGAGCCAGACAAATTACTTCCTAGGATAGTGAAAGAGTTACTGCATATTACTTCTGATTTTCTATCTGTAATAGAAAATAATAATTTTGGAGAACAGATAATGGGTTGGAAGTCTACAGACAGGTAGATATTCCTTTTTTCAGTTAGGGGGAAAAGGCTGAGCTGGGAAATGAGAAACCAGTCAGCCATATATTAATCCAAGGCTAAATTCTATTAGAGACTATTATAACAAGTTGGGAACACATAATCTAACTTGTACCTTTTTTATGGCATTAGTTTGGAAGATCATGGGAATGCCATTGGCATAATGTAGCTTGATTTTAGCAACCCATGTCATTAACTTTCCCATTTATAGCCTTATTGACAAGATAATAAAATATAGACTTAATGACACTTCTGCTATACTGAATTGCTAATGGTGAATGCTTATTAATGGACCTGTATCAACCTGGAGGGATGTCATCAGTAAAGTGGCACAGAACTTTGTCCTAAGCTCTGTGCTATTCTGTTTTTTTAAAATGACAGTAATGATTGAATAGAAGATACAAAACTTGAAGAAGGCACAAAGCTAGAAAAACGGAATAAAATTTTGGAAGGTTGGAACTCTGGACTGAAACCAATCAGATGAAAGTCAGTGAAGAATGAAAAAAAAAAACAAATGTGGGACAAGAGAGAACTGGCTTGGCAACAGTGCATGTAAAACAATCAAACTATTTTAGCTTGTCATAAACTGAATATATGCCAACTTTGTGATGAAGCTGTTAAAAAAATGACAATAGCATCATATTATCTCAAGCTCTCTAAAGAGATGTAATAGCATCCAAATCATAACAGATAATAATCACATTTTATTCTATACCATTTGGGTCATATCTAAACTCCTGTTATCAATTTTAAGGACATTGATAAACTCCAGAGGGCAAAAATGATAGGAAGGGGCACAGCAACCAGGTTAAAAGAGTTAGTTGTATTCAGCCAAAAGAAAAGAATATATAACAGCATTCTTCAGGTACTTGAAGAGTTGCCATATAGAAGATGAAGTTGAGGATATCACTTGAACTAGTGGGTGGAAATTTCAGGGAATTGTTAACACCCTCACTGGACTCTGCTAGATTTACTAAAGTCTCTTAGAGGACCATACATTCATCATATGGATCAGAAGAGATAGGGTTACTGTGCCACACAAGAAGGAGAGGATGGAGTGGGGCAAAAACAGATAGGAAAAGGTAAAGACCCCCCAAATCAATTCATGGATCACCATGGATTTTTAATTTCATGATCATTCATCACTCTGTGTGTGTGTGTGTGTGTGTGTGTGTGTGTGTGCATGCAAAGGAGTGGTAAGCACCAGGAAGTGACAGCTCCCCAGACATTTTTGTATTGGCTGAGAAGATGTTGAAAATTGCTTTTTCCTGACTGACCAAGTCATCCCTGACCATGTGCTCCTGGTGCAGGCAAGTGAATGAGTTGCCTGGGCAAGCGGCTACCAAGGTCAGGTGTGTCATTGAAACAGACCTTATGGTTAAATTAAGATATCTAGCCTTTGAGTCCATCAGTTGTGTCCTTAATAGCAAATAAAGCATCCCATTTATAGCTTTAGTTCAGAAATGGGTGTTTAGCCAATTGAAACAATTTTATATGTATCTGAGTGTTTCTCCTACGAATTAATTAATTCACCAGAGGACAAATTCTCAAAGCTCTGTTTAAATGAGCCATTACAGCTAAATTCTTGGAAACAGATCTTTTGGCTATCAGACCACATATGCATTTCAAAATTGCAAATTTTCAGCTAATTCCTTGTGGGGTGTCAAGATACTGATGGCCAAAAGAGTGATAACGCTTGCCCCTTAAGGAGAGGTACAAACTCCATGCAGTTTGCAACCCTGTGTTCGTGAAGAAGGGATATCAGAGCAACTCTCCTGTTACTTATCTAACTCTTTTTCTAAGGCTTTTCTGCACTGCAGTCTTCAGCTGCTCATCTCTTGTGTGTCAATGAGCTGGGAATGCAGCTAGCTTAAGAAATCTTTTTCCAGATTTTAAATCCCTCCTCCACTTCCTCTGCTTTGGTCAGGTTGATGGCAAGGTGCTCTGTGGGACGGCAATAATATGGATCCTGATTGGTTAATCCTTTGTTTCTCATTCCACCCTCTCACCAATGCCAGGAGCACAAATGCCAATTGCTTTCCATTCTGTGGGCATGTGTTTTCAGACTGGTGGGGGGAAAAAAGGATAACAGTTTTACAGCTCTTCCAGTCACTTGGGCTAGAAGGGGCAGCTTGGCAAAACTCTTGTCAATTCCACCTAGGTAAAAGAAACAACAAAAAACAACAAATACCAACATTTCGCTGTTCTACACGTTGTTAAAAACTACACAAAACAAAACAAAGAAAGGGCACTTCTCTGTTCCACTACTGAACCCAAACTCCCCTCCCCCCAATCTAGCCTTTCATGGCAGGGAGCTCAGTAGTCCAGAACAAGATGGCGTTGAAGGCTGAGAGAAGGAAGGTGTGTGTGTGTGTTGGGGGGGGGGGCGCCTGCCAGAGCACACATCAGCCAGCTGGAATAGAGGCATTTGTGAAAGTTGGAATGTCATGCAGTAGGTGGACCAGACTGCCTTGCCTGCATCAGTGGAGGGGGAAAACACTGCTTTTGACTTGGAGCCATTCATCCGTTCCTGCTTCCCAAATGGGTAGAGGGGCCATCCTCATGCTGTGCCAAGCAGGAAGTGCAGGTTAGCTATCAAAAAGAATATTGAAGCATGCTCCCTCCCACTTTTTACTTTACAGGGCACGAACACTGGCATTTTGTGTTTTGTGGGATTTGTTGGTATCCATCCAAGCTATCTGAATCAATTAAGTCATCTGTGATGTCCCTCAGGTTAGGACAGACAAGTTCATGCTTAATATAAAAAGGTTACAAAAACCAGTTATTGGCCTGTAGACGTTTATGTAACACAGAAATGTCGTAATTTTAACAGGTACATGTATTATTCATTGCTGTGGCTGTGATCTGGATACAGTGTGGGACAATAGATGCTCAGGTGCAAATCTTAAATGCTCAAAATGCTTAAAACTCAGTTTTAGCAAAAAAGATGTCCACAGACAGGTTCCTTTCACCATGGTTATGGAGTGAGCACTTCCTCTGAGTAATGAGACTTATATAAGGGTTGAGTTTTAAAATTTATAAAACACCTGGATGGGGAAAAGAGGATCAAGTACGTTAGCACTATCCATCTTTTGTTGTAACCCTCATTATCCTTCTAACTTATATGGCTAACAAAGTTTGCCATTTCAGAGGGCCACCCTACTATATGGATGGTGATGAGGACAATGGCAGAAGTGAGTAAAACTGGTGTGTTTTCTTGAGTGAATTTTAATACATAAAGTTTGATATCCAATAGAGCTATAGACCCTGCATTATGAAATTGAGTATAGCAACATATCATAGAGAAATTACAGGATATTTTTTATGACAAGAAGGGTAAGTTCTATAATAAAGGATCACTTCCTCTACTGTCATACCTGGACTCTCTGTATCTTTCTACTTTATGTAAAACATCCAACTCAACTTGTCCCCTCACCATCTAACTTTTTCTTTCTGTCACCTGCAGTGTTTTCATCATTCCATTATTTTTTCCTGACCAGCAGTTTATGAATGAAATATCACAACCACACCAGTTTTGCTAACTACTTCAACAAATTAGTTACGAAGTTGCGAGCTTTTCATGACATCACAGAAACTTAAGCAACTGCTTTGAGGGATTATGTTCATACATTGACAGTAAATAATAAAATAAATAAAATTTAGTTAATTCTAACTAAAATAATTTTCTAGGTACAGTGGTACCTCGGGATACGAACTTAATCCGTTCCGTGACTCTGGGCGTATCCCGAGTTGGTCGTAACCCGAAGGAAATTTCCCCATAGGGTTCAATGTAAATCCGGTTAATCCGTTCCGCCCTCCGCCCGAATTTGGTCGCAACCCGAGGCAATTTCCCATAAGGTTCAATGTAATTACCGTTAATCCGTTCTGGCGTCCACGGACCACACGGAAAGCGGCCGGGTGCAGCGCGGCGCGGCGTGAAAACGGCCCGGTGCGGCGCGAAAACGGCCCGGCGCGGCGCGGCCCGGCGCAAAAACGGCCCGGCGCGGCGCGAAAACGGCCGCGGACCACGCGGCAGGGCCGGAAAAACAGCCGCAGACCACGTGGCACGGGCGGAAAAATGGCTGTGGACCATGTGGCACGGGCAGAAAATGGCCGCGGACCATGTGGCACGGGCGGAAAATGGCTCGTACCCCGAGGCGGAGTTCGCAAACCGAGGTAAAATTTTGGGGCCAGAGCTGGTCGTAACCCGAAAAATTCGCAAGCAGAGGCGTTCGTATCCCGAGGTATCACTGTAATATGTTTTGTATTTAGAATAGGCAAAGCATCATAAATGTACCAAAGAGTCTGTAGTTACACATTTCCTTGCCTTTTTTGTGTAAAAAGCCCCAAAATATTTAAGATAAAAAACAAAGGTAACCTGCAACCGTCACTGACATGAAAAGCCTGAGTGAATGATGCAATTTAAAAAATATGGTTTGTGTATTGAATTAATTTGTTCCCAGTTATTTATACTTCTTCCTTGCTTGAGATTTAAAATATTGTATATGTATATTTATGCGTTGAAGCAACTGAGGTTATGCATTTCTATTGTCTGTAAGAAAATATTCCTCACCACAAGTTCCATTCCTTTTGCGGTAAGACAATGGTGGGAAGGAAAACATCTGAACATATAGGGATCACATGAAACATTTCTACCCTTGGCACATCATCTCAACACTTTATTATTGGATAAACTGTTGATATTTATGGCTGAATGTGTGCAGCTTCTCCATGCAATTGTTTGTGTTCAGGCAATGTTGCTAACAATGTTGTGGTACATAAAACAGTACTGGGAAGGAAATAAGGTTGTGGAAGAAAGATGGTTCCTCCTTTACATGGTCCTTCCATTAAGATTTTATGACCAATACAAAAAGGTTGATGAGGATGGTGAGATAAGAAAACTAGAGGCAAAAGTAATGGCTATAGTTTTGTTCTTCTGAAATTATTATTGGATAGTATGGATTATTCCGAATGGAATGCAGTCAAACATAATAAAGGTAGAGCTCATATTAGAAAAATGGAGCAAAGATTTGAATATACAAATATATTAGCAAGTTTGGACTTGGAATGTTAACATTGTCCCTGTTAATCTTTTGAGTGCAAGTTTAGGATTGCTTTACCAAGGCTATTTAATGTCCTCTAAATTAAATAAAATATAGAATACATAGAATAAAATATATTGTGCTAATCAGGATTACTGTTTGAGATACCAAGAATATAAAGTCATTTGTACATAGAAATTATTCTGGAATGTTGTTTTCTGTAATAGGCAATAGAAGAAACAGGATCGCTACTTGCTTCTTGTACTAAATCTGAATCAGGATAAGCCACCTTGTGCCCTTCAGATCCAAAATCCATTGCCATGACCATGTTGGCTGGAGGTGATGAAAGCTGAAACCCAAAGTATCTGGAGAAAACCAGGTTGCTTAATCCAGCTAGTTTACCTGGATATGTGAAATATTGCACTGAATTTTATGAAAGTCAGGGATACCTCAGACTCAATTTTTTTTCCTGAGAAATAGAATTATGGTTTTGCTATGAGGCTACAATCTGTGTGAATTAGTTCAAATAACTCCTACTTCTGAATGGTGACATGTGTAAGTAGGTTTAGTCATCTAGTAAACGCATAGTAAACATATATCGCCATTCATCTTTGTGGAGATAGATTATTCAAGTGTTATTTATTATTGTGTGGTCACTTGACCATGTGTTGGGCATTTTTATAGTAAGCGGGAATAAAAAAGAAAGAAAAATAAGACAGGACAGAGGGACAAACTGCCATATTTGTTTGTTAATTTACATGGCTACCCATCTCAAATTCATGACTCTTTAGCCACTTTCTACATATAAGAAGGTCAGGTGACTTCTCTTGCTCCTGAAAATGTCTTCCCCTCACCATTTCTTTTTACTTCCCTTTCATGAACAGGAAAAAGGAAAAAAGAAGTGAACAATGCTGTATTCAGTTAGTCTGAGGCTGTTTAACATACTATTGTCTGCTTTGACAGCACCGCTATCAATTTGATTTTCTACTCAGGAGGAAATCTTTGCTATTACTGAGCACTTATTTCTTTTAACTTTTCAGAACTTCTGAGATCGTTCTTCTCTCTTGGTTCCTTTATCAGAAGAAGTCAATGTGCTGGAATAAAGGCCACAAACTTCTCTGTGATGGTAGCCCTATTTGGGGATAGTTGATTGACTGGTACCATCATTACTATCATTGCAACTCCATATGAAAGTGTACTGATTTACTTGGGCATTTTAATGCTTGCTTAGTTTTCTTTACAATTTTATGCATGGAGGAGGCATGGCGACTCTTTTACAGTTTTATCCGATCATACTCTGGTGTTACTTGTTTTCATGCCTCTTATAGGCCACCTGAGAGAGTAAGGCAGATTGAAAATGTTTTTAGTAAATAAAGCATAAACAACTGGAGATGCCAGAGGCTGACTTTCCTGCAGGCATAGCATGTGATGTACCATGGAATTAGAGCAACTCCTGCTTCAAGACATTTGCCTATAGACTACAAATGTCACTGACCCTTCATAACCATGTAACAGAACCGTCCTTCATTCCATGTGTGACTGCTCTGTCCAAGGACTAAAAATACAGACTGAGATCTTCCATCTCTACTGTGAAATAAATGTGGTTCTCCTTGCATGAAAATTCTAGCCCCATGTTATTATCGTGCCTGCATACATGGAAATGAGGTGACATGGGGAATAAGGAGCATTTATTAGCAGTAATGCTTAGTATGGAAAGTTCAGCTGCTCTGAGTTGTTTTCTCTGTTTTGGATTCTGGAATTACCACTTCAGCGCAAAGCCACCAATAGGCTGTCTTCTGCGAATCAGTTCACTGCAAATCAGAATGTCAATGCCCACTGAAAATGCGAAAAGACAAAAGAAAAGACAAATGATTTAAGCAGCAAAGGGAGTAAATCAGTTTGCCAGGATCTGCTGCTTTCTTGATCCTGCTGGGGGCAGGGGCAGGGGAGATTCCTGAAGGTTTATTATTCTGCCTGTAATTTTAACCTCTGCCACTGGCAGATTGTGGGTTTAGAGGAGTGTCAAATGGGATTTAGAACAACTCTTCTGTATGAATGTCTATTTTGGAAGAGGAAATTATTGTTCTAGAATAAATAATTTAAATAATGATGATCTAACCTTGGCTCCAGAGTAAAATAGTAAATAATACACATATACTTTTTTTTTTGAAGAATAGTATTTGATCACAATGCTGGATAATTTTTCAATATTTGTTTTTGTAAAGAAAGAGGAAGAGGAAACAATGACATACCAATCAGTGCCTGGAGTGATTGGTCTGGAAATAAGAACCAATCAGATTATAAGTGAATAAACACTTTTATTCATGAATTAAGTGTCTTCAGCACTATACTGCATGTACGTTTTGGTGGCTTTGACAGTGTTCATCAAAATATGTTTCATTATTCTTAATCTCTCCCTTTTTAGACTACATATAGCAAGAATGCTGAAGTATAGATATGGAGAGAAAGAATAACCTGGAATTCTACAGCAGGGCAACACATTAACTTCTCTCATTGGTTGAAAATGATACTCTGCATGTTTTTGGGCCCTTCCCAGAGAGCATGAGGCTCCATAATATTTTGCGAGATGTGGCATACAGAATATTTCCTGAAGACAAGTGAAGGAAAGGTTTGAGGATTGTATTGTGCTTTGGTTTTAGTGAAGGACAAGGAAACTTTCAGAAAGGATAGAGCATTAGTGTGGGTAGGATGGGAACCCTATTTTGCCCCATTTTGAACTTGGTTGTTTGCTTGCAGATGTTTCATTACCTGAGTAGGCAACATCATCAGTGCTAGTGAGTGTGGGGCTTGCTCCCTTGCAAGATTTACCCTTGATCCTTTGGTAACTTGGCTTCCTCTCTCTTCTCAACAGTAGTGATGACTTCATTAATTGCAGCATGGCATTTCATCTCCATCCTCCCAGGACATGCTTACATGCATACAGGACAGCTGCCTTCATGCACAGAAAAACTAATAAAGGTAGCAGGGACAAAGAGGAGGAAAATCATTACTTGTTACCGTAAAACAGCTGAACTGAAAGTAAGCAGGAATAAAATAGCAGCATTGTTCTTGCATTCATGCAGTTTACTTGTGCATGATCTGCATGTGGTGTAGTGCAGATTCATGCCTGCAGGTTATGGCCTGAAGACACATTATGCAGACATAATGCTGAAATTAAGCATGTATTGGTAAGTAGAGAATAAACTATTTGGCAGATCTGTATGTACCATCTGTAAGTACCATTATTAGTTCAGTGGGAATATAATCCTGGAAATACCAGGATTAATTTTAACTATAATTTTTAATTATAATTTTAACTGTAAACATAGGCATTAATTAAGGTAAATATATAAATGGCATACTTGGAATTTATCAAGCCATCATGGATAGTCAACACTTTGTACCTGGAAGAGTGGGCAAAAGAATCATTATGCAACAATGGAAAGGTAAACCTATGAAATGTGCATCAGAGAATTGCCTTACATGTTGTTTGTCAACATTTGAACTAGTCTTTCTACAAGAGAGGGACAAGGAAGACTTTTGAAAAGCCTAAAGTTTTTTGAAGTTGCTTATGACATAAATTCCCAGCCATTGTCCATCCCTCCCTCCTTCCCTCCCTCCTTCCCTCCCTCCCTTTTTTATTTTAATTCCATATCATATTGTTACATGTTGTTTAATAGGGCACAGTTACTATTTTTTCAAAAGAAATCAATGACACTTAAAAGTATTTAACTTTTTTCCCCTATTGGTCTCCACCTTTCAAAGGGAAAAAAAAGTGCCAATGCAAAATCTAGTTTTCATCATACACAGTAAACTTAATATTCCTTTCAATTCTGCATAGAACCAGACATTGGACAGTTGAGTATTTTATTGATTATAGGGATGTATTTTGAAACAATATAACTAGGAAGCCTGCAGATTGGGAAACCTGTACATTCTAGTCAAAACAGAATAAAAAAGAAGTGCAGGCTTAAAAACAGGAGGAGAAATAGTATATCCACTATAGAAGATGTTTTGAGGAATCTTAGACGTCTGAAAGAATGGAAGGGTAACTTCATGGTAGATCTTAAGTTCAGCTGATAAATGTAAAGGAAAACTGCTCTAGAAAGAACAGTTTGAAATGTTCCCAGAAAGGGCTCGGTTCTAAATTAACCATAGCCATAGTCTGTAGCCTTGACTGGAAACTTCACTATAGATCTTGCAATAAATTCCTTTGCTAGGTAGAAGTCAAAGCCAACAAAACTTTCAGTTGTATAAAAAGTCAGAAAGAAAATGAGTGCCAGAAATAATGTAGTCATTATATAAGTGAGTGGTATGTCCACTCCCTGAGTATACTGTTTAGACCAGCTGACTCAAAAAAAGGCATTGCAGAAATAAGATGGAATAGCCAGCCAAAATAATTAATGAAATAGGTTTCTTTCTGAAAAGGCAGCGAAAAGATTGGAGTTCTTCACACACTCCTCCATTCCTCAGAGGAAGTAAATAACATGGATAAATTAGGGTTATATTAAACTGTAGTGGTCATAGTCTTTCTTATAAGGTTTAGATAAAACCACATTTAGTAAGCCTGAACCATAAACATCACCACCACCATCACCACCACCACATAAGTTTAAGGGGTCTGAAGTTGGACTACTTCCTTTAAAGGAAGTAGCAGTATATAAATAAAATCATCATCATCATCATCATCATCATCATCATCATCATCATCATCATCATCATCTTTCCTTCTTAATAGAGGAGAATGTGTGTAGCTCAGGGTTGAACTGTGGAGCCCTTGGGGTTCTCTGAGTTGGTTGTTTTCTTGCAAATGCTTCATTACCCAACTAGGTAACATTTTCAGTGCTAGAAGGGCACTGAAGTGGGTGAGTGAGGCAAACCTTTCTCTCTTCTTTCTTTCTTCTCCAGTCCTAAATAGCTTGCTAGGACACTCTAGATGGAGTTCAGAATTTCCCTTGAAAAAAATACATAACTTAAAAACCACTTTCCTTTTCTTGAATTTTGACAAGCTCTTGTTCAAATGGAATAATCAGTATGCATTTCAACCAGGTCCAGTAATCCAGGCCACCTGTATTCAGATGATGTAAAAGCATAATGAAATATCTTTAAGTGATAGATAACACATGAAATGATGCATAGGCATTTGATTTCAGTTCTGTAATACGACAGATTGTCTTTACCTCATGTTCTCATGATGGATCAGCTCCTTCAGATATCTAATCTAGCACTGATAGATGGAACTTTGATCTTCTAGCCCAGTGTTATGACAGATATGCTAGCCAACATGCTTATTTCAGAGTTTTGCTCCATTTTTCTTTATTTCTCCTTGATTTGTTTTTTTGCAAAATCACCTGATTCAATATAGCACACAGAAGTAGCATACTTGGTTTTTTAAAATGGATATTTTCAAGAGAAACTGCTTCAGGGTGAGCTGAAAAACAAGAGAAGGGAAGGGAAAGGGAAAGGGAAAGGGAAAGGGAAAGGGAAAGGGAAAGGGAAAGGGAAAGGGAAAGGGAAAGGGAAAGGGAAAGGGAAAGGGAAGGAAGCTGCAAGGGCACAGAATAAAGCCTGGGGACTATCTGAAATGAAATAGGGTGGTCATGTGATTTATGGGGAGGAAGAAATAGAGGAAACCCAGGAAATGGGTAGGGGGGCTATAGATTAAATGAGAGGGACTGAAAAGGCCATCTCCCTGGATGGTCAGTGCATCTATATTCTCTCTCTCTGGGTTTTGGGTTTGAGGCATGTAGATTTTATGTGTGTATGAGAGGGAGGGAGGGAGGGAGGGAGGGGCTTGGAGACTAATCCTGAAATAGAAAGTAAATGAGTAACTAAGGAAATGGAACAAATGACTGGTGAGTGTAAGAAACCAGCATCTATTGGTGTTAATTTATGGATTACTCAATTCACTTCTCCCAAACAGTGATGTCTATACTGTGGAGCTCTCTTACTGAATATTATTGAAATTGATCTCCCTCTGTGCATTCTACTTGTAGAAAAATTCTGCTTTGCCTCAGTGGGCATCTTGTAGTCTTTGCTAGAGAAAGATGACGAGGCCGGAATATTTTTATTTTATTTTATCTTATTTTAAACCCATCTGAGAGTAGAAAAGCTGCTTTTTATACACACTCACTCACACTCTCTCTCACACACACATACACAAATCAACAGCTAGGGCTCTGATAAATAAGAAATAACTAATTGAAAATCTAGAGACTGAAAGATATGAGCAGCCCAAATCTTTCTGTTTGTTCTTTCAAATGACAAATGGCGATTGTTGAAATTTTACACACAGACTGTAGCCAGGCTCTGTCCCTTTTCTTTGTTTGCAGAGGCTTAAAGCAGTGACCCTTGAAGTTGCTTAATGAAAATGTCAAATTCAGAACTTTTCTTCAATAAAATATTTGAATTAAGTTTGCCTGATGCAAACAAGAGCTGTCAGTCTAAACAATGGTGGAGGTAATTAGAGCATTTTAAAATGGAATCATTTTCAAGAAAGCAGAACTCTACAGCAACACAGAATAAAAAGAAAACAAGATTTAAAAGTTAGCATTTATGTACTATAATGCATATTAGTGAAGGCCTTAGGCTCTCCCTATGCCAACTGCGTTGACACATTTATTTATTTATTTCACTGTTTTTGTAACTCACTCCAATCTGCAGACTTTGGTGGCATACAACAAAGTAAAAGAAAGGGATAAAAATGAACAAAAGACATTCAATTAATCGAAATCCCTTGGATAGCCACCAGGATAATTCAGTCGTGGATAAAAGCATGGTAGAATGGAGTTGTTTTTACTTGGCAAGGCAGTAAATGGCGTAACTGAGTGCTACACTATATGGGGTTTCGAACGTTGTCACCAGCACTTTAAAATGTAAGCCTACTGATAATCAGTGCAGCAACTGGTGTTACTCTACTATGATGGGATTATCCTGCTAGCAACCTAGCTGCTGCATTTTAGACCAACTTTATCTCCCAGGTCATCTCCAAAAGCTGTCCCATGTAGAGCATGTTACAGTAATCAAACCAAGTAGTGATCAAAGAAAGAATTGCGACCACCAAGGCCTTTATTTGCTTATTTATTTAAAATTTACAAGGCCTCCAAATTCCGTAATTATTCTGAGTGACCTCCAACTATAAAAATAGCACAGAAACCATATAACTAAGGAGAAAGAACAAAACATGTCCAGAAGAGAGAGAGACAAAGAAAGAAAAAAAAATCCACCCTCACATACATAATCCTAAAAGAGGCTTGCTGACCACCCTATCCCAAGGCCTGGGGGAAAAGCCATGTTTTTAATGACCTTCTAAATGAGGGCAGGGTAGGAGCCATAGAGATCTTTTGGGGGAATGCTGTTCCAAAGGGTAGGCATCTTGACATAGAAAGCCCATTTCCTGGGTCCCATCAGGTGACATTGTATATTTGATAGACTAGGAGCATGACAATTAAGTTGATCATACAGGAAGGACAGAAACTGCCTGCTATCCTGGTTCAGGTAGGATCATAAATGGCAGACCAAAGCTGAGTAAAGGCCCTATTAGCCATGGCCTCTATCTGCTGCTTAAGAAGTAGCTACAATGCCACATGGATTCCTGTTCATGAACCGCTTATTTCAGGGGGAGTGCATCCCCTTAAAAAGTAACTACCAGGAACAATATCATTGGATGTTTCTTGATGAAAAATATGTCAGTCTTAAAGGACTTAATCAAAGCTTTTTTTGTTTTGTTTTGTTTTGTTTTACCTCATCCAGACTCAGAGAACCTCCAGACATCAGTTCACGTTTTCCATGCCATTCCTGGTCTGGACTGAGGTGTAATGTACAAATAATGCTGTATGCTGTTGAATGTCATCCCAAACTGATGGATGACCTCTCCCAGTGGCTTCATCTGTGCCCAATGACCCTCTGCTACATTTTTAACAGTCTATGAAAAAGTTAACCCACAGTTTACTTCTTGGATTATAAAATGGAGACAGTTTGTAATTTTATTCTGTTTCCACATAATTTGCAATTTTTAAAAAAACTGCTCAAAATTCATATTTTTTAATTTTTTATTTTATTATTAAATTTATATGTCACCCATCTCCCCCAGAGGGTGACTCTAGACAGCTGACATTTTTTCCTCAAGGTATGTTTTTGGTGGTGATCTTGTCCTACAATATACATTTGTCTTTGCACCACAGCAAATTCCATTGCAATTAGAACAGTAAGACATGTTTAGTGAGTGTGAATTAGATTTTTTTTTTGTATATGTGTGTGCCTTTGAGTCAGTGTTGACTCCTGGTGACTGCCTGGACTAGTCCCCTTCAGTTTTCTGGCAAGATTTCAGAAGTGGTTTGCCATTGCCTGCTCCCTAGGGCTGAGAGAGAGTGGCTGGCCCAAGGTCACCCAGCTGGCTTTGTGCTCAAGGCGGGACTAGAATTCACAGTCTCCTGGTTTCTAGCCTGGTGCCTTACCCACTACACCAAACTGGCTCTCTGTGAATTAGTTCACTTATATAAGATTCTACCACCACCATCCCAACTCACCACCACCTTTCTTAGTCTTAATATATAGCATATAGTTTCTATATAGGAAATGTGTGTTTTAAATGCCTAGGTGAGTGTCATGGAACTGCAGTAACTTGACTTAATACCAAGTGGTCTTAGAGAACAGAACATTAAATAGCAACAGGTGGAGCAACAGGTGGAGAAAATTATACTCTTCTGTCCATATTTGTAAGCATCTTGAATACAACTGGTTGGCTAATGTGTGGCACAGTATGTTGGAATAACTGGACCATTGGCCTCATTCATTAAAACTCTTATGTTCTGTTCATAATGCAGCATAAGAGTTATGTAGCCCTCCCATTATGCTAAGTCTTGCTAAATATGAAGGGTTATAGGTTCTCTTCTCCAGTGGTCTGGAGAAGCGTATGTCTGTAACACACTTTCTATAGGGATGGCTATCTTGTTAATTCATATCTCTGTCTCTACCTCTATCTCTCTATCTCTCTATCTCTCTATCATCTATCATACATTTTCTCTTTGGGACCAACTTCCAGATTCCTGCTGCTGCTAATAGATTATTCCTTGTTTTTAGATTTAAATTACATGTGTATATAATAGACATTTGCATGGATGTAGATTATATTGTCAATATGAAATTCAAACTTAGACAAGTAGCAGGAGACCTTAAGACTGGATATTCTGTGGGGTGGGGTAACTGTTGGGTTACATGACTGAGTTGGGGTTGTGGCACTGATGTAGCTTCTTTTGCTTTTGAAAAGGGAATACAGTATAACCCCAAAAGAGTGCTTAGTTCCTTCTTGTCAGCATACATCCCTTTTAAAATAAATGTGTAATTTAATGTAAGGTAATGAATTTACAATCATGACAATATATAAAACCCTGCTAGTGTCATAGGAGCACTATGAAATAAAATGCTTGCAACATGATTTTTTATACTTTTACTGTAACAATAAGCTCATGTTTGAAGGGTTTGTTTTGTTATCTTTTTTCATTACAAGTTATTACTGGTAAATATACTGACAGAAATGAAATTGCTTTGTGACTCCTTGCTACAAACCGTCAAAGTAGTTCCAGCTATCAGCCAGTGAACCAGAAAGCAGAACACAAAATAATATTAATTCTTCATAAATTAGAAGCTAAAACTGGTGATGAATCATTTCTTTAGTTACTGATGCCCCTAATAACTTTGTTTTAGATATGTTATTCATCTTTTCCAACCAAGTCTTTGAGTTAAATACACTCTACTATTTTTCTCCTCATTTGTTGCCCCATAAACAGAAGAGAATTTGATAGTTAAATGCTAGCTACGTGATGCCTTAGGTCCTGGTATAGTCCACTCATTCTTTGATTAAATGATGCAAAAGCAAAATGATCTGTAATGCTTCATTATTTTCTTGGCAATCCCTTGGCTACAGCATTTATCCCCTGAACCTTTGAAGCTTGTCCCTTGCTCCCTTGCTCTTCCCCACCTCCTCTCTTCATAGCAAGGCATCAGTGTACTCAATCTACTGCTGAATTGAAAAAATTGCCATCCTTAGGACATGACAGTCTTTGCATGAAGAATCCTGAAGATCATCCTTCTCAAATGCATTTGTTACAGTGCCCTTACTAATATATAAACTGACATCCTACTATTTGGTCTTCTGAAGAACTGGATTTATGAGATTTCTTTTTCTTCCCTCAGTGGTTTTACAAAATCAGAAATATGTTTTAGCTATTTCTACTCATTTGGGGGAGAACAGTTCCACAGAACACACAATAAACACAACCAACTGTATTTTCATTGTTGTGCATTGCTAGTCTAAATGCACCTTTTCTGTGACTCCAGCTCTACTGCCCCCCATGGCATAAGAGACATGACATCAACCTTCAGACTCTCTCCATGATTCAGATTTATACACTCTGATTTTAAGTTGAAAAGATAATTTTTAATATGGCATTCTGCTGGGCATTCATAGCACAGGGAACAAAAGCGCTGGCATGACTCCCACTCCATCCCAAACAGGGTTGCTTTTTTTTGATGTTCTGTTAGGACACAAACATGTCTTTCTGTCCGATGATATTGCATGCAAGTTTCAATCTGTAGGGTCTGAAGCTTTGCACAGCAACAAGTTTCTTCACAAAATGTCAATATTCCTAAAATAGAAATGAAGGCAAATTCAGAACAATGGCTATGCCTGTTTATTTTTTAATAGGCCTATCAAGAAATTAAAAGTAATTATATTCATACAAAAAAATAAGAACAATCCTAATCTTGGTTCTTGGTTCTTTTAGCCTGACCTCTAGATCAGTGTTTCTCAACCTTGGGAACTTTAAGATGTGTGGACTTCAACTCCCAGAATTCTCCAGCCAGCCAATTCTGGGAGTTGAAGTCCACACATCTTAAGGTTCCCAAAGTTGAGAAACATTACCCTAGATAGTCTGGAAAACTGCAAGGATAGTCTTGACCCCTCATTTTTTAGATCATGTGATGATGCCACTGTAAGGATCAATTTATTCCTGTCTTGTTTTCAATATCTGCTTTCTGCCTCAGGGATAAATCCTTTTATTTTTAAACTTGGAATGATTCTGATCTATATAGCTAACATCCTGACTGTGGCATTGCTTGAAAGCAAGTAGCCGCAATAAATCGTATCAAATGATCCTTTAATCTCATGTACGAGTCCTTACATTTGTTATTGTCAGGGCTTGATTGTGGGTAATAGCACAATTTTGTAGCAGGGGGCTGAGTCCTAAGGGTGGAGGTTTGAAAGTCTCAAACCTCCTTTCCCAGAATCCCCTCTGAATCTTCACATCTTGTCCTGCTCCTGCTTTTGTGGAGCAACTTTATAGTTCATGCTGCTTTCCAGGAATCCTCCCCCTAACATTGGGGTACGACGGAGCTTTTTCATACTTTTTGCTGCATTTCTGGGAATTACCAAGTAAAAATGCATCCATCATCATCATCATCATCATCATCATCATCATCATCATCATCATCATCATCATCTAATATCTCCTGGCTATGTAACGTAGAGACATGTAGCTAGAAGATTCAGCCCTTTTGAAGCACTTCAAATATTAATAAATGCAAACATTCATGGTTGAAAGAGATAAATTATGGAGCTTATAATAAATATAATATTTAAAATAAAAAATCATTGTAAAATAAAATCACAATATTTATCCCATATTACAATTGATAATATACAATAAATCACAGCCAGACAGTTAGAAATGAGTTAAACAGAGAATCATATGTAGAATGCTCTAAGCAGAACACAAGATGGTGTTGGTCTGCTTCATACTGAAAGGAGATAGAGATTCAAATGAATATGACTGATAGAAAACAGTACTACAGAAGAAAATAATCGAGTCTGAAGTATGAACAAAAACAGTTCTATAACTTGTAGAGAGAGGTATAAAAACAGATGTTAGTACCACACAGAAAAATCAAAACCAAAATCCTAATATCATTCTTTGCTAGACTTGTTACCGATTTCTTGCAAAAATGAAATCCTCCTGAAACAGTTGTTCCTTCTGCTTCAATCACCAGGGCTTTCCAGGTTCTTAAAAATTCTAAACTTTAATTAAGGACGGGAAGGAATTCTATTAGTCCTCTGTTCACAGCTTCTTAAGTTCTGTCCTAGTTTTAACAGGTTCTTTTTTTTTTCTTCCAATGGAGAGAGGGCTGGAATAATTGGATTCTGTACATGACTGAGAACTACTTGTGGGAATGTGGAATGTCTGTCTGAGGCTGCAGCCTACAGTCTGGCATGAAATTTACATTCACAACAAGTATGAACAAGATGAGTAAATATTTGGTATGCCTCTAAGACATTGTCAATACAATATTAAAGAAAGAGGAGGATAACGAAGTGGAGAAGTCTGGGGCAGCAGAGAACTCAATTTTTAGCTTTCCAGTGCAATATGGAGATTTTCAAAAATACTGTGAGATCTCCATCAGCACTGAGAATTTGGGATATACGGTTGTAAAATCCTTTTGGCAGAATAGATTGGAAACCTGTCTGTACATTTCCTTTAATATAGCATGCATCCACAAAAATGTTGCTGTTGTTGTTGCTGCTGTTGTTTTTATGTAAGCAGGGGGAAGCTAGGCTGGTTAAGGGTGATACAGTATCATAGTACTGAGGTGGAATGAAACTTTCACCCTCCACTCCAGATAAAGTGCCACTGTATAAGTTTGCATACAGTGCAATTTGTATAACATTCCTTTTGAAATGATTGTCCCCTTCCCCCATACAAGTTGAATATAACTCCTCCTATCCAGAGTGGGAAACAAAGATTTAAAGTACCTCTTTCAGAGTAGTAATTGGCATTGGCTTCCCTATGATTAGTTGGAGTCAGGAAAAAACACTGATGAATGTTTTCATGATGTATTAAAGGTAGTGCATTGATTGGCCCTAAATCAAAAGCATTAAAGACTTCAAATCCCATCATTCTCTGTGATACTAGAGGTGTCTGAACTTCCATCTGATCATCAAAAATGCTAGGAAATGACGGTCGGGCACTTGTTGCCTTCAGATTTGTCTGCTGCTAAGCGTTAAGCCATAGAGAGAAAAGGGTTGGCAGCAGGAAAAGCTGAAAGCCATGGAAGGAGGGCTGATTGGAGGGTCCTTTGTTTCATTTCTGAATTCTATGCAATACAGTAGCTCCAAAAGCCTCATCTATTCCAAATGCAACAGTATTCTCTGTGACACTCTATGGAAGTGAGAGTTGGACTTTGAAGAAGCAACATAGAAAGAGCATTGATGCTTTTGAACTTAGGTGTTGGAGAAGACTCCTGAGAATACTATGGATAGCCAAGAAAACAAACAAATGGATTATCAAACAAATCAACTCAGAGTTCTCACTCGAGGTGCAAAAACCCAGGCTTAAGTAATCATAGTTTGGACATTATGCAAAGACCCAGTTCCCTGGAGAAGGCTGTAATGCTGGGAAAGGTGGAAGGAAAGAGAAGAGGAGGATGGCCAGCAGCAAGGTGGATGGACAGTTACAGACATGATTGGTGTACCACAGGAAGACCAGAAGGAGCAGGTTAGAGATAGATTGTCATGGAAAAAATCTACCTATGTGATCACTAAGGGTCAACATCAACTTAATGGCACATAAACAAGCAATCAATTTCAAATGCAGAAAATCAGAGCTAAACTAAAATCTAAAACTATGCAAGATGCAAAATGAATATTGTGTAGATGCCCATCTATGTTTGCTCTTTAGGGAAAGAACATCCTAATCTTTTCTCCCACACATCTCATGTGTACCTCTTTTTAAAAAAACTATTTAACACTATTATCAGAATACACCAGTCTTGACACCAAATAGTGGCTATGTTCTCCAGAATGCCTCAAGATTAAGAGCTCTACCCACATATTTGTCATTAGTCACTGATGCCTTCCAGGCATTAGCATTCACTCAGATTCCTTCTCTCTTCCTCCTCTATTGGTTTCAAAAGATCTGTGTTTGCTTTTTTGCAAGTTTGGTTGCCCTTTACATAGTTCCAGGATATGTGTGTCCATGACAGAAAAGTTGCCCTACTTTGTTATCAGGAACATACTTGGCTTCCTCAGGAATGGTTTAGGCTGCTGTCCTCAGACAGAGAGAGAGGCCACAGACAGTTCAAGGCAGATATCCCAAAATTTTCCAATTTTAAAGGAGTTGGGAAGCAAGATTTAGAAGGCTAGATTAAATATAGCCTCTATGAAATAGGCTTTCTCCATGTATCTATTCAAACACACACACGAGTGTTAGAATTCTGGAGTTGGAATAAACCTTAGAGGTCATGTAGTCCAACCTCCTGATACATGTAGGTTGCACTAGCAAATTTCTGACAAATGACTATTCAGCCTCTGTTTGAAGACTTCCAGAAAAGAACTCAGAGCTTCCTGAGGCAGCCTGTTCCACTTGCTGACGGCTCATACAATCAGAAAGTTCCTCCTGATATCTAGCCTGAATCTACTTCCTTGTCATTTTAATTCCACTCCCTCTTCTGTGTCGTCAGATGTGTAAGTATTAACGTTATGTGTGAACGGATTCAAATGGAGACACATTAAATATAAAAGGATTCTGTGTACTTTATACCTTTCTTATTCAGGTAAATTCTAGGAAGAGCCCATCAAAGATGACTGGAATGTGTTACTGCATGGTGGAAGGTAATGGTGAGCCAAGGATGGCTATGTTTTAGAAATTGGATGTTCTGGCAACCTTTCTTCTATGTTTTTGCTTTCATGTTTTTCTCAAATTTCAATGTGGCTGGGAAGGTGGGAAAGAGAGTTTTCTGGACTCAGTTATTTGGACACATCACAACAATTTTCAGAATATAAACAATTGGAAAGAGTTGTCTTTGCTCAGTGTACATATAGATGTTAGCCTTTCCCCCACAAACACATCTGAAATAACCAACTTTCTTGAGAATATTGAGAGAGAGAATGGGGAATGTATCAGTGCTGGACCTGTTTGCTTTTGCCCGGATTGCTTGCTATTCCCTGTGTAGTCAGCTGGACACTCCCTTCAGCACTGCCTAAGTGAGAACCCTACTAAATCACACACAGCATGAGAGGGAGAATGAACATGTTTCTTGGAATTAACTGCCTCAACTTTGTGATGGCAAATTCTACAGTTACAGTTCTACACTTTGAATTTCTGTTCATGCAATATATGTTCATATTCACTACTTCAAACCATGAGAGATGACTTTGATTCATTATTGTTATTAGTCTGTTTATATTCATCTTGAGATCATGAAATATACGCTCTACATAATCTCAAAGTTGGTTGTCAACTGGGCAAATTCTTCTACTGTTTCAGATAGTTTTGTCCATGCATCTTCATCTTCATGAAACTAAACTCTTTTTGATTAAAAAAAATGCTTGTAGAGACTTTAGTGCCAAGACTGAGGAACTGAGAAATATAAAATCCAGTAGAGTGTAATTTGTTGCACAGCATTTTTCCAAAGTATCATTCTAGAATCAAGTGTGAACTGCAAATTCCAATTTGTCTATCTTTTCATAAAGACCCTTATTTGAATGTTCGAATTAAGTTGTTTTGCTCCTGGCCACTTAGAATTTCATCTAGTGCTTTGTGTATCTTTGAGTATCTATATATAGTGCTTACATTGTTATCACTCTGGCAAGTCCAGTGAATGTCAAATGCAGTCATGTGTCCACCAGTCATGGGTCCACATTTTTGTTGAGAACCACCAAACATGTTGAAGAGGTTGTGAGAAACACATAAAAGTTGTTGCACAAGATCTATAGTATGTGTAATGGCCACCATTTTTCCAACTAAATTAAAAGAATATGCACAACATGGCACAAATACAGACAATGTAGTTTGTTCTCTTGTAGGAACCTGTAGGAACCTGTAGGAACCTGCACTCCTTGATCTTGGCACTCATATTTGTTGTTATCACATAACTATCCTTGACAATAATTAGTGTCAATGTTATGAAACCTGAGCAGGGCACTAGCCTTAACAGCAATGACCACAGTTAGGCATGAATGTCAGAAAATATGCCTTTGCAGTTGTGCATTTCCTGTGATACATAACCAATTTCAGCTAATCAGGGACTGAATGAAACAAAACTGAGTAAATACTTTGATTCCTTAATTCTGACCATTATCTGCTTCAAACTGCATTCTACCATTACCCCAATTAGCCTTTGACAAATTGTGGATGACAGATAATTTATGTGACCATGTCCTTTATATGTATTGAGTCTGATGTGAGCAATAAGAAATAGGCCACACTCTGAGAACTGTTTCAAAATGCCAAGGTAATTTCCATTTGTTTGTGATCCGTACCTTGATCCAGCAAACCACGGTCAGCAATCAGTTCGATGGAACTCAGAACCCAGATGAGGAGCTTACACCAGTATCCACATAATTCTACCTCTTGTTCTGCCAAATCCTGATCAATTCCTCCAAGTAACTTCACATAATTTGCCAAATTTATGATTCCAGATGAAATTTTGATTTTTCATGATCACCTCCAGGCACAAAAATCTGTTCCTTGGTAATTTACCCTTCTGGTGCTAGTGGTCATAAGTTCATAGATGTAGCAGTGGACTTTGCCAGTTGCTAATTAGAGAAACAGAGGCAGAAATGATTGACAGTCTCATTGTTCACAATTTGCCTACAAAGCAAATTTCATGAACATTTTTGCAGATGGTGCATTCCACTCCTAGTTCGTGGGGTGATTAAAGTTTTTTAATTTATTAGTCATTTTAAAAGAAAAACAAAGAGCAAACAAACAAGAAAAAAGAGAAGGGGGAAGAAAAAAATGATTGGTACAGAAATGTAATAACTATAAGTAGACTAAGGAATTACCAAGATTGTACAGTTAAAGCTCACTGTATTTTTTATTAGAAATTAACCATGGAAAACATTAAATTACATTTAGGTACATTATTTTTTTAACAATATAAGTAGTAATTTAAATCTCTGAGATAAGTACCAAAATCTCCGCTATTTGTTGAAAAATACACACAAAAAGTAAGAAAGAAAAAAGGAGAAAAAAGCCTACTAAAAACATTATGGATAAGTAATACTTTCTAATTTCCCCTTTATCATATTCTGACTAATGTACAATATTTATTGATTATGAATTTTTTTTCAAGCAATGTTCATCATAGTTTTGCAGTTCTGTAGATTATTTCTTCACTGGAAAGTCCTTAATTACTTGTATAGATGCTGTAAGCCAATATTATTGTCAAATCTACAATGGTGGAATGTAGTTTCTACTCTTGGAATGGCCTTCATATTTTTCCTTTACACACACACACACACATTTATATACTCAAGAATTTTGGAACAGGCGACGTTAAAGTTGCTGCTTTATAGTGAAGATGGTAAGGCTAACATATCCAGGCTGCAAAAAACCAGAATAACCACTAGATAGCACCAAAGAGGCACAGAAAACACTAATTCTTTGCAGATCAGTTTTGGTCATCCTAAATGATTAATTTGTTGCAGATGTTAACTACTTATTGAGGGCTCTACCAACAGGGACAATAACAAAGTTAGTTCAACAGTTAGTCTTGTATTCGTGAAGTAATCACTTATTCTTGGTACCTCTGAAAAGATTTTTGGTTTTTGGTTTGTTCTCATGTACTTCAGCTAATTTCTATTTCCCTATATGTCTGTTATGCGTATGTTGACTTCTATGTTGGTTTATTTATTGATTTATCAATCCACATCTATGCCACCTCAGTCACTGAAGTAACTCTAGGCAGTTTACATAGTAGGATTAAAATAAACAAAATGAAATGGAAAGTCAAGAAAGGGGGAAAAGAGAAAATAAAATTCAGAATGTTGGCTATAAACTCTATAAATTCAGAAGTGAGATTAGCAAAAGGAAAGAGAAAGAGCAACCCATCCCACCAAACATCAGAAAGGAAAAGGAAAAGGAAATATAAACCCAAATGTTGAAGGCAGCTGGTCTATGAGTATTAGAGCTGTAGAAGCTAAATCTACAGAGCTGAGATTTCTTTGAGAGCTTGGACAAAGGAGGTGTATGCTTGCTTCTCATCAGTAGAAAGTTGCCCAAACAGAAACTATTGGAAAACAGGGTTTCTCCTGGGTTGCCAACAGGTCTGTGAGCAGCGAGGACTTCTGCTCGTGCTTTGCCTTCTCAGAAGGAAATTACTGCTCACTATGCCTAGTTACCACTAGATGAGAAATCAGAGCACATCCAAAATATGATTTACTCTATCCTCTGAACATAGCTGCTCACCAAAGGTAATATTTACCCAATTCACTCCTCTTTATTTGGATCATGGAAACAGTTGAAAGTGGACTGATAAATTTATTGTCTAAGAGTAAGATAATACCTTTCAGAGTGTATGATAAATTCCTGTAATCCTGAAATATATTTGCAGGTATATCATAAGTCATGTTCAGTGACTTCCAACTGCAGATATTTACAGGCAGGCAAGTGATAGAAGTGTGCACTGTACTACTCTTCTGCTAAATTATGTATCACACATTTCACACACTCTTTGGTCTCAACCCTGTTTGTTCTTTTTACTACTTTTGTTACAGGAGATATGTCAGGTTTATTTATTTATTATGAGTCCACATGGTGTTGGGAATCAAGAGGCTCTGAGCAACAAGGTGTTCAGTGTCTAATATATTCATAAACATATATTGAGAAAATAATTTGTTTGCTCTGCCCCTCAAATATATACAGCTAGCTAAGCTGAAAATATATACATATTCTGCAATTTACCAAGAAAGTGGTGTAGCTGAACTATGAGAGGCTTATTTCAGGGTGAATGATGCAAGACTGTGGAGATATTGATATAGTTCTCTGATTTTTAGGTCACTGTCTGATGAGCTCATAGCAAATTAGGGCTATTGCAGAAAGACAGTATTGTGTCTTTAAGAGCTCACAATGACAAAAATAGACATGGCAAATATGATGAGAAAGACAAACACAAGCTAAATGCTTCCTTCCCTGCTCATAAAAAGCCATTTCAAACATGTATTACATTGATAGAAGTGCAATATTTCTTCTTCCTCCTGCAGCAGCCAATAATATGGAACAGCAAGGAAACTACAGGAGTCATAGCACACATTTTTAAAGTTCAGCATTACATGCACATAAATGTGTGTTCAGCAGTCCAGTTCTGTCCCAAACAGCTTTGCTTGCAATCATAACCTCTCTTAATGGAAAATATCACAGGCCCCAGGTCATGTATCCCAAGCTTATGGGATGAAGCCATGAACTCTGTGGTGGTGAGAGAGTGGGGCGATGGGCTAAGCACCAGCAGTGGTTGATCTCCATACCCCAAAATCACACCTGGCCATCATCTCTCTAACTATGTCTCCCAGCAGAGATGGAACTGCCCACTAAACAGAACTGTACCCCTACATAAGACTTAGTCTAGAGCTGTCTTGATTCTGTCACAAGTCTCTGGAACGAGCTCCATTTGGAGTGGTCCAGGGTATAAATCCTCCACCTTGCCTTGTCTGAAACAGGGGACTTGTTTTATTTATTTCCTAAAGCTTTTGTGTCATTCTAACACCTAAGTCTCTGACCAGTATACACTGAGTGAATACACCTAAAATCATAATGTAAATTAATAGTCAGGTTTTAGAGGTAAAACAGGGCAAGTGAGAGAAACAGCTTTTAGACAGAAAACATAAAAATGACTCTCTCTTTCTCTCTCTGTCTCTGTCTCTCTCTCTCTCTCACACACACACACACACATACACATATGCTGTTCTTATCAGACCAAATGGGATAAGGCCATAGAAAATTAAGTATACTAATATTTTTTTAAAAAATACAGCCTCATCACATAATGCACAATGCAATAGACTCCTGATACCTGCAAGCATGCAATAGATAGACAAACAAATTTGTCTGGGTGAGTAATCATTTCCCGGGTGGGGACTACATTCAGTGTTCATAATTGTGCCAAAGGCTACATTCCAGATGGATGTAGCTTGGATAAAAAATGCACAGGTCCACTTATCATTGTTATTATCCTCATTATCACTATCATCAGATCATTAGCATTCTTATCATTCATGCTTCTTTCACCAGGACTGTTATTATCTTCATCATCATTACCAGCTGACTGCCATAATTATTAGTACTGTCATCCTCATTATTATTATCAACACTTACTTTAAAACTGCTGGCTCTGTGAATCTTCATGTTGCCTTGCCAAAAGAAAATTGCTTCTCACTAGCTCGGTTACAACTAAATGAGAAATCAGAGCATCTCCACAGTTCAAAGAAAGTCAAAAGTAGAAAAAGAAATAACCTCTGGAGAATGCTGGAAAATGGGAGACTTGGTGTAAATGGGGAATGATAGAACCAAGACACAGTAATGTCTGGCTTTTAGCTGGGGGGCGGGCGGGGGACGCATATCATTAAAATATAATGTTAGCTTGGAACTATTTAGTTAAAACAGAGCAGCAAAGTGCAAACTTCATTGTAGACAATACATGTGATAATAAACAATCCAAAGGGGGCAGCTCTGGGCTAAGTAGAGCTTTGGGGGAGCTGCGAACTGTCCAAGGATTGTAGGGTGCTCTTCCCGCCGCCCCCCCCCGTCATATCTGAAAAGTTATAATGATGGCTATTTATTTAGAACTTGTCTAATCTCTCTACAATCAAGATGAATTGTAGCTGCAGTCCACAGCATACCAAAGTGTCTTTAGGAATGAGGAAGAAATTTCTCCAGTTTATACTTTAAGGCATTTTCTTATTCACAATCCCCAAACTGAAGTATAAGATTCACACTTTCCTGAATCTTGTGAAATTTTATGAACAAATGTATACATTGAAGAAAATAATGTATTGCATGCATGATATGTTGTATATGTTCAAGCAAGCAAGAGAAAAGGAGGAGTCCACTGTTAGAAGCGTCCACACCTCAGAAATACAAATACTTAATGAAATACTTAATGATACTTTAGAGAATATCTGGCTTAAAAGAAATATAGACATGTATAAAAGCAGCACTGTTCTTAGTGTCTTCCATCACCCACCCAAGCAAGGACATGATATGGATGATGTCTTCACGAAGCAAAGGCCATTCTCTGAAAGAAGCATGATGTGGTATTAATAGGGGATCTGAATTACTCCGACAACTCTTGGGAGACAAATTCTGCCAGCTATAGTTTTTTCTAGGAAATTTCTAACTTGTCGTACAACTTTCTCCTTCAATAAAGCACAAGAGATTCAGCTGTCCTTGACATGATACTATTTATTCAGAAAGACTTAGCTGAAGAAGTGGAAGTAGCAGGAAAATTAAGGGAAATGAATGTATAATGTTGGAGTTCTTGTTTTAAGGGAAGCTAAGTGTAAGTCAAATGCATAACTTGGACTTCAAAAAAGCAGATTTTAATAAAGTCAGAAGAATGAAAATTTGGCTCCCATGGGAGCAGAAAACAGTGGAAAAAGAAGCTACTGTACCTCCACAATGGACTGAAAGTTCCTAAAAAGGGAGTTAATAAAAAGGCAATTGTGTACAACTTCAGTGATGGGGGAAAGGAGAACATGGAAAACAATAGCAGAAGCCAGTGTGACTTCACAAAAAACTGAGTAAAAATCTGAAAACAAAAAAGGATATATGTAGGAAGAGGAAGAAAAAACACCTCAGGTCACAATGAAAGAGTTCAGAAAGAGACCCATCCACTCTAGAGCAGGCATTAGAAAACAAGAGCAACCTAATTTTAATATCGTTGTTTCAAGGAGAAAAAATGCCTTTTAAATGGAGAATGTATGACAGGCTGTTACTCCAAGAAATGCAAAGAAGAACTGAAATATTATTCCAAAATAAATACAATTCCAGGAATGTCCAAGACAACCATATGGGAGACAAATAAAATTTATATGACAGGAATTTCTATACAGTTTGCAACAAGTAAAAAAAAAGATTATAATAGATGGAAGTTACAGGTCGAAGCAAAAATAGAATTAGAATAAATTCACAAAATTAATCCAAAACAAAGATATTGAGAGAATTAAACAACGTTGAACAATAGTTAGATTTATTAGAAAGAGAAGAACTCCCCCCTCAAAAAAGATAAAATATGTCAAACAAAATAATTTTGAGAATGCAAATAAACCAGGAATTTTTTTTGGTGCAGAAACTCAGGAAAGAGAAGGAAAGAAGGACAAAAGCAACAAAAAAGAAAGGGAATAAAGTGTTACAGAAATCACAGAAAAATTTACAGATTTTTTTAAAAAAAATTTAAATCCCACTTTATTATTTTTATCAATAGCTCAAGGCGGCAAACATACCTAATACTCCTTCTTCCTCCTATTTTCCCCACAACAACCCTGTGAGGTGAGTTGGGCTGAGAGAGAGTGACCCAGCCAGCTTTCATGCCTAAGATAGGACTGGAACTCACAGTCTCCTGGTTTCTAGCCTAGTGCCTTAACCACTAGACCAAACTGGCTGTAAGGAGTTCCTTTTTAAAGGAACTACTGTATAAACATAACATTAATAAAGAAGGTTTGAAAACATATACTGAGACTCCATGTTCAAAGAATTTCTGAATCCTGGTTGATGCACTTACAAATTGCTGGAAAAATAAAAAGTGATCTCAAGAAGCAAGGTGGAAGATGACAGAACTGGAAACACACATCTGTTAGGAGATATACATATATATAGTAAAATAAAGGCCAAAGTGGTCCCAGTGGTGGTAGGAGCACTCGGGGCCGTAACATCTAAGCTCGGAGAATGGCTCCAACAGATCCCAGGAACAACCTCAGAGCTCTCTGTCCAGAAGAGGGCAGTGCTAGAACAGCTGAGATACTGCACAGAACCCTCAAACTCCCAGGGCTCTGGTAGAGGACCCGAGACCAAGGAAGACACCTACCACCCATAGGGGTAAGAGGATTTTTTAAAATATATATAAACTATTATTGAAATATAACACAGAAATGGAAGAAATAAAGAACTGCCAGATGAAGTGTGTACAAAACTTCAAAGAAGTAATCATAGTAAAACAATGGGAAGAGCTATGGAAAAAATCAATAAAATTTATTTGAAGGAAAATTGGTATGAAATGTTTTACTGATGGTGTATAATTCCATCAATGATTACCAAAATAGAAACAAGAAATGTTGAAAATGCTACACCAAAGAAGGAAGTTTTTAGGTCATGCAAAAAAACCCCCCGAAAAACCCAACCTCAAAAGTATGTTTTGAAGGAAACATATCAAAACATTCAGAATTTTAAATATAAAATTTGAAGTGAAAGCACAAATATTATTATTAGGAATAATTCCAGAAAACAAAAATGAAAAGTACTACAATTTACTAAAATATATGTCAACAGCTGCAAGAACAACTTTGGCACAACATTGGAAAAGTGAAATGTGGCCAAAGCAACAATGGCCAGAAATCAGCATAGATTTGTTGAGAACAAATCTTGACAAATAACCCTTACTTTATTTTTGGATTAGGGAACACATTTTGGGAATGCTATAGACATATTGTATCTTGACTTCAACAAAGCATTTAAAAATGTATCATTGACAAGCTGATTAGTGAATGAGTTAATTGTGGGGTAGATGGCATGTCTATTAAGTAGCTAGAAGGCTGACTTGAAACTTATATTCAAAGAATGTTCCGCAATTATTCCTCAAAAACAGTATTAAGTGAGGCCCCATAAGGATCAGTCTTAGGTCCTCTACTCTTCAATATTTTTATAAATTATTTGGATGAAGAGGTGAAGGGATTTGCAGATCGGATGGCTAATGCTGCAGAAAACAGAAATAAAATTTAAAGCAATCTTGGTAAGTTACAGAAATTGGCTGAAAGTAACAGAATGAAATTTAAGAGAGGGAAGTACAAAATTCTTTACATAGGAAACAATAATTTTATCTTTCAATTGTCTTTTAAGTAAAAACCCACATTGATCCTCATAAATAAATTCTTGCAAAATTATTTTCAATCTTTCAGCTAAAATCATTGTAAACAACTTATAGTCATTATTCAATCATGATATTGGTCTGTAATTTCTTATTGAGGTCAAATCTTGTCCCTCTTTAGGTATTAGTGTTATATTAGCTTCTTTCCAAGTCTCTGGCATCTTTCCTCCCTGTAAAATAGAATTCATCGTATTTTGTAAAGGTTGTAAAAGTTCATTCTCAAAGCACTTATAATACAAACTCAATAGACCATCTGTTCAATATTTGTCTTTGTTCTTCTGTAATCCTCGGTAAATTTTGTTTTCTAAGATATTCATCTGTTTTCTCCAATGGAATATCATGTCCTTTATACAAATTAGAATAATATTGATAAAATGTTTTTTTGTATGGCCACATTTTCCATTAATATAGGATCTCCCTCTTGTAGTTTCAATATTATTTTCTTTTCTCTTTCTCTTCGCAATTCATAAGACAGCCATTTACCTGGTTTATTCACAAATTCAAAATTTCTTTGCTTTGCATAATTCAATTTTATTTCTATTTCTCTTATTGTTAACATAGATAACTATTGCTGTAAAATCTTAATTTGTTGGTAGATGCTTGTATTCCCTGGGGAGTTCCTTAATTCTTTTTCTTTTCATTTTATTTCATCAAAAATATTTTGTATTTTCTCTTGTCTCTTTTTCTTAAGTTTGGAATTATATTGTATCAGATAACCTCTAATAAAGGCTGTACTTGCATCTCAAATCATTCTCAATTTAGTACCTTTATTTAAATTATTTTCAAAAAATTCTTTTAATTTCTTTTTACAACCCTCAACAATTTCATCTTTCTGTAACAATGCTTCATTTAGTCTCCATCCAAAAGAACTCTATTTCCTTTTATAAATCAGACTGGCAGCATTATTACTTGAATAATCTCTTTGGTAAAATCTCTACTTTGGAAATTTTAGTAGCCAAGTCACTTGAAATCCAAATTGTATCAATTCTTGAAAATGATCTGTGTTTTTCTGAAAAATAAGTATACTCTCTTGAACTACCATTCTTCTGTCACCATACTGTATATAAGCCAACCGAAAATTGTCCATCAAATTAAAAAAAAACTTTTGGTAATTTACCTTGAGTAATTTTAATATTTTTCTCAGAAGTCCTGTCCAGTTGTGGGGAAACACTCCATTCCAATCCCCCTCAGACACCAACTTTCATAAGCAAAGTCCATCAGTCTCTCCATAAGTTGTTTGTAAAAAGCCACTTTATTGTCATTTGGGGCATATAATATAATTTCTACTCTAACATATCTGCCATGTTCATCAGTTAATACAAGTTCTGAGTTCAGTTGAGGATTAATATACAAAACAACTCCATTGCTCTTTTTAATATCTGCTGAAATAAATTCTTCACCCAAAGGTTTATAAGTCAAATATTTTATATCTTTTTCCTTATACGATAATGTTATTCCATTAAAATGGTATTAAAATGGATATGATAAGGTGTTCCATAAAAATGGAGCATATCCTGAAAAAAATTGTTCCCTTGTTCCCTTCCCTGAATCTTACATGGAGGGGACTGTAATTCCTTTAAACTCTTGGATGAAAGGAAGGATATACATCAAATACATGAATAAATGGAAAGCACACATTGGATGGGTTGACTCCTTTTGGAGTGGATGGTCTTGTACCACACCATGGATGGCTTTGTAGGCAATGACCAGCACTTTGAATTGCATTTGGAGCTCTATTATTTGTTATAATAGCCTAGCAGTTCTACCTACCAGGAAATGGATCACTGTATTCTGAATCAATTGCAGCTTCCAAGTGGTCTCCAAAGGCAGCCCCATGTAGAGCACATTGCTGTAGTCCATCCTAGAAGTGATAAGGGCATAGGTCATTACTTCTTTGACTCCTATTCCTGGTAGTGTGGCAACTGGTGAACCAGCTTAGCTGGGCAAAGCCCTCCCAGCCATAGCCTCCACTAGTCTTCCTAGCTGTAACTGTGAGTCTATGGAAACCTCCAACTCACAGACCTGCTCCTCCAGGGGGAATGTAGCCCTGTCCAGAATATCAGTTAGAGACAAATAGGAGCCTGATAGTTTCTGGGCAAATAATCCCTCCATTTTGTTGCAATTCAGTTTCAGCATATTCTTCCAATCCAATGACTCACATCCTCCAGGTACTGGGTCAGAACTTCTATAGCATCCTTAGGCTGGCCTGGGATGGTAATGTATATCAGGGCATTATCAGCATATTGGTGACATCCTTCCCCAAACCAGTTGATGACCATACCCAGCAGTTTCATGTACATTAAAAAGGTAGGGGCGAGAGGGATGAACCTTGTGGCACCTGCCTGCTGACTGAAGCTATTTACTTAGGTAGGAGCAGAACCACTAAATCTGACATCCAGATTTTGGTGATGGCAAGGAGTCCATTTACATGATGATGGTTCCCTGTCCTGGGAATTTCAAACCTGACACATATCTTAGTCATACCTCGTATGTCATATGCTCTACATTAGGCTTTCTTCAGTTGCAGGATACTGCAACCAGACTACAGAGTGAGTCAACTGTTTGCTAGATCAGCTTCACAGCTACCAACATGTTTGGGGGGCATAATTTAAATGGGAGGTTATGATCAGTAGAGCCCTTTCAGGGGTTGTTTGGAAGATCAGATTCTCCCACATTAGCTTGTATTGGTTTCAAGTTCCTTGGGAGAAAATCTTCTTTGGTCCACCAAGAACTTGAAGTATGTTTGACAGAAATGCAAAAGTGGGCTACTTAGAGCAACTTGCCACAGGAAGTCAGCCTAGGCCCATTTCTACCTTTTAGCCAGGAGGCAAAACCATTTTTATTCAAACCATCTTTAAGGAATATAAACTGATGTGTGTGCTAAAGAACATTTTAATTGATATTTGCCATTTCTTTCTCCCTCTGTAGGTGTGCATGTTATTGCATGGGTATTTATTTGTATTTCTATTGGATGTACTCTGATCCTTTTCCCTTATAATCTTGTTTTTTATTCTTAACAGCCCTGAATGCTATTTTTTGGTAGACACTCAGGATATAGGTTTACTAAAATAAATATTATTTTCTGATTTTATTGGCAGGCATTATTGTTAATGTCATTTTTTGATGGGATGAATCTGTTTCTTTCTAAATAAATACAAAGAAGTCCTGAATCTCTTCCTGTTGTTAACATGCGCGGGCCGTGTTAGCTCCTCTTTGTTGTCAGGGTACTTGCTATCCACGGGGTATAGGTTTCCTTCTGGTGTGATGGACAGAGTATATCTTATCGTTTGAGACGTTCCATGCAAAAACTGGAGCGCGTTAATATTTGAAGCTTCCCCACCATTGCTCGGCTTCCCTCTACTTTTGGCATATCGTTTTCTATTTCTGAAACCTAGTGGCATTTTGGCACTTGTCTTTCCCCTTCCAGGGAGAACAACTGGATATATTCCAGGACTACATGCAAGGGTACAGAAAGTTTAACAATTGCCTGTGGCATTAATACTTCCATCAACTACTTTTGATTTAGATAGGGAAGAAAATCCAGAAATCACAGCAGGGTCACAGTGATTAAAACCCTCCCTGCTTCATACACAGCCTTTTGATTTAGAGGTTTCTCGTGGTGTGCAAAAACCCAGGAAATATTATTTTTCTCATTTCTGCTCGCTCCTGTCATATCTGCACAATTTAGCAGCCAGTTGGCATTCTTGTGTGTAGCTTGGAGAGGGTAATGGGATGGGGGTGGGGAGCTGTTCAAAGAAAATAATTCAGTGAAAATAACTCCTAACAGAGGGCAGCCCAGCCCATATGTTACAAATACAACATAGCTCCTTTTAAGCAAACAATCCTTCTTTTTCGTCCTTAATTTCTTGCCCTTTTAGATCCCTGGCCTATTATGCCGAATATTGATCTACATACAGCAGCATTCAGAAGCAGCTAACGAGATGGTTGTTTCTTTCCAATTAGAGTTACTATGTCTTTAGTTTCTTTGCTTGTTTCCAGCAGAAGGATAACTTGTTAATAACACAGTGGAGCAGACAGACTCTGGAGGTGGTGGCTTTTCTTGTTCCAGAGGTCTAATCAGACCTTGCCTGATCCTAAAAAATTAATGAGAATTGGAACTGGTGAGTACTGGGATGGGAGGTCACTTAGGAAGACCAGGCTGCAAAGTTAACACTATTTCCATATCACTGTCAAAAACCAACCAAACAAAAGGCTTTTATGGACATTTCCCTGAAGCTCAGTTTGAGGGAGCCTTTACTCTCATTATTGGCCAGGAATACATTTATGTCCTTGCTTATAGGAAAATGTATATCCTGTATACCCCAGCCTTCATGCGTCATCCCAAATTGGATTGCTATGTCAATGCTAGATCATACAGACAAGAATTGGACTAGATGAGTTTCAAAGTCCTTTCAAATCCTAAATTTGTTCATAATTAGCATTGAACGCTGAGCATTTCAAGGTTATTCTGGTTGGGCTGGGTCTGCTACTGAACATATGCAGTAAGTCTGTCTCAGAGCTTAAAATATTTTATTTTTTTGTTGCCTATCAACAATTGATGGAAAAAATGTACCAGTTTGGTGATCTGTTAATGAATTTTGGCAGTGTAAAGGGGGGTCAGGGCATGCTAACATGTACAAAAAGGAAAATTAAGAGTTGCATTTGGCAATCTAAAGGATCTTTAGCTGCTTACTTCTGGCTCAAAGTAGCTCTTTGCTTAGTATGTGAAAAAGTAGATCTTTGTCTCATATCCATATAGGTCTTGATTCAAAGCAGCACATAAGCCATTCAGGTTCTGTCCTCTCATTTTCAAAGCAGCTTTCCATGCCCAACTCCTGAAAATGGGATGTGGCAGAGTTTGTGTGACTGGAGGGTCCCCTTTTCTCCAGCTTGCTGCAGAATATCTTACAATTCAGTATTAATCATATGTCCTTAAATCTTTGTTTTGATATATTAATCATAATTGTTATTGTTTTGAGCAAGCTCAAAGCAATGTGCAGAGAATTGTCATTAACATAATGAGCAACATGAGTGTATCTATAATATCTAAGGAGCCATCACAATACACTTAATCAAATACTTTGCAATGTGTGAGAGAATGGCTAGATAAGAAAAGCAAGGAAGCGATGACTCTTCCTGCCATTTGCCACTAATCTGAAGCCTTCCTCTACAGGTACAGAACCGGTGGTGCTTATTCGCGTGCCGTTGTGGCATTCCTCCAGGGAGATTAATTATTATCTGATTTGCAATCAAGCAATAGCACCAAGCCGCTCTATGGAATGGTAGTGTGGCTAAAACACAATAGAAAGATTTGCTTAGCTGGGAATTCTTTTGTCAATTCGGGGGAGATGAAAAATGCTAACTACAGATGATGGAAATGACAATTAGGAAATAGTCTGCCACTCTTCATATGGAAAGCTAATGAAGCAGAATCAAAGCCATGTCAGAAGATACTCAATGAATGATCCATTTTCTCAATTACAGATGTGCAGCATTGGCCACTGGGGGAAATGTGCTTTGTATAGGAAAGACATGGCTTTTGTTCTGATATGCCTTAGATCTTTGTCCCCTGCCAAAGACACACTTCCCCACGAAGAATCACAGCTTTCTGTAGCCATCACTGGAAATACCAGTGGTAAACTACACCACCTGTCAAAAGCTCTGTGTTACACAAATCCACCCATGGTGTATGGGAAACTTTGCCACAAGATACATTGCAATTATTTTTATGCAACAGGGCTGGATTTCTGCCATAAATCTTCTTGTGTGTGTTGATTAGGCAATAATGAGTGAAAGATTAAAGGTATTTCATAGCAATTAATGATCAGCTGGATGTAGGTTCTCAGTCCAGATGGATGCTCATTATCAGCAAGTGCCCTCTGAATGCTGGTATTTTGCTGTGATAGGCCACCTACACCCATGTGTCCTGCATTACCAGTGAGGTATAACTCTTTCAGGTAAACTAATATTTTTAATAGGACCAAGGCACCAAGGACTCCACAAACTCTAATATTTTCCTAGGTTTTATAAATAGTTTGTTCTTTGGGTCACATATGCTTGTTAAAACACACACACACACACACACATTGTCATCTAGTAGAGCCTAGAGGGTTTTACTTAAGACTGCTTTCTCTCACAGCTCTGTTCTGACATCACATAAAAAGAGAAATCAGAATTTCTGCTTCCCCAGTTTTTCCTTTAAAAAAAAAAAAGTCCTCTGTATCGATTGGCTGTTACCCAAGCAAAAGTGCAAGGGTCAACTCTTCCCACCGTCTTGCAAGCTCCTGTATAAAGTAACTCAGCCTGGAGATATAAGAGGGTTTCCCAGGCTTCTTCCGTGTACATAAGAGGCTTTTAGATGTGGCTGTCAATCAAGAATATACCCCATGCACCTACAAAGAGAGAGAGAGAGGGAGAGATGAAAAACGTATTCATAAAAATACTACAGGATCCATTGGAGAATTGTGCACACATGCCATAAAGCTCTGGAGATGTTACCGTTAAACAAATTGTCAGTACTTTCATCTGTGAAATTGGTGGACACACACTGAATGGTGGAAGAGTTGAGACCTTTGCCTCAACACTCTGACAAATCTGGCAAAATAAGCAATAATGGTACCTATTGATGAAGGATGATGATGAAATCTGTCAAGTGAAATTGCACGAGAAGCTCAGCCTCTTTCCTTTTGTGATTACAATTTCAATAAAATAAATTGGTGACACCTAATAACATCTGTGACTTTTTCACCCAATCATCCAATCATGGTTCATGTTGTTCTGGTGGGTGAAAAAATATCTTTTACAGAGTGGTGATGTTGCAAAAAGGAAGTTGTTAGGCATCAACTGCTAGGTGGAAAGGTCTGTAGTAAAAAAAAAAAAAAAGGAAACAATTGTAGGTTTCAGTATTTAACCAAAGGAAGGGAAAGAAACTAATAATCCTGTGCAACAGAAAACATTCTTCCTATGATAAGAAGGAATGTGTCCTCCACATAATCTTTCGTACATCATCTACATTAGCATAAAATAAAAGCTGAAATCATCCCCAAATAAACTTGACCTTTATGTCCCAAACTGTATTTGGATTGTTTTGATTTGATGAAGATAATCTAAAAATACATCAATTGAAGATAAAATGTAGAGACATTTTTATATCCCCCCTCCCCCTTTGTACATTCACCACTTCGGCCATCTTATGTTTCTTTTAAAAACCAGAGACCTAGTTATCCTCTTTGTTCCCTCTGGAGTATGAATGGAATGACCTGTTTAGTCGTTAAGTCGTGTCCGACTCTTCGTGACCCCATGAACTATATTGCGCCAAGCCTTCCTGTCCTTCACTGCCTCCCTGAGTTTGCTCAGTTTCATGCTCATTGCTTCAGTGATGCTATCTAACCATCTCATCCTCTGCCGTCCTCTTCTCCTTTTGCCTTCAATCTTTCCCAGCATCAGGGTCTTTTCCAAAGAGTCCTCTCTTCGCATTAGGTGACCAAAGTATCTGAGCTTGAGATTCATTATCAATCCTTCCAATAAGCAGTCAGGGTTGATTTCCTTTAAGATTGACTGGTTTGACCTCCTAGCAGTCCAGGGGACTCTCAAGAGCCTTCTCCAGCACCACAGTTCAAAGGCATCAATTCTTCGGCGCTCCGCCTTCTTTATGGTCCAGCTCTCACAGCCATACATTACTACTGGAAAAACCATAGCTTTGACTATGCGGATCTTTGTCGGCAAGGTGACGTCTCTGCTTTTTAATATGCTATCTAGGCCTGCCATAGCTTTCCTCCCAAGGAGCAAGCGTCTTTTAATTTCATGGCTGCAGTCTCCATCTGCGGTGATCTTGGAGCCCAAATAAATGAAGTCTGTTACTGCTTCCATTTCTACCCCTTCTATTCGCCAGGAATTGATGGGTCCAGATGCCATGATCTTAGTTTTTTTAATGTTGAGTTTCAAGCCAGCTTTTGCACTCTCCTCTTTCACCCTCATCAAGAGGCTCTTTAGTTCTTCTTCACTTTCTGCCATGAGGGTGGTATCGTCCGCACATCTGAGGTTGTTGATGATTCTCCCTGCAATCTTAATTCCGGCTTGTGATTCTTCCAGCCTGGCATTTCTCATGATGTACTCTGCATATAGGTTAAATAAGCAGGGTGACAGTATACAGCCTTGTCGTACACCTTTCCCTATTTTGAACCAATCGGTTGTTCCATGACCGGTTCTAACTGTTGCTTCTTGGCCCGCATACAGATTTCTCAGGAGACAGGTAAGGTGGTCTGGTACTCCCATCTCTTTAAGAACTTGCCACAGTTTGTTGTGATCCACACAATCAAAGGCTTTTGCATAGTCAATGAAGCAGAAGTAGATATTTTTCTGGAACTCTCGTGCTTTCTCCATGATCCAGCGAATGTTGGCGATTTGATCTCTAGTTCCTCTGCCTCTTCGAAACCCAGCTTGTACATCCGGTAGTTCTCGGTTCATGTATTGCTGAAGCCTAGCTTGTAGGATTTTGAGCATAACCTTGCTAGCATGTGAAATGAGTGCAATTGTGCGATAGTTTGAGCATTCTTTGGCATTGCCCTTCTTTGGAGTTGGAACATAAACTGACCTTTTCCAATCCCGTGGCCACTGTTGCGTTTTCCAAACTTGCTGGCATATTGAGTGCAGCACTTTAACACCATCATCTTTTAGTATTTTAAATAACTCAGCTGGAATACTGTCATCTCCACTAGCTTTGTTGTTAGCAATGCTTCCTAAGGCCCACTTGACTTCACTCTCTAGGATGTCTGGCTCAAGGTCAGTGATCACACCAGCGTGGACATCAGGGACATTAAGATCTTTCTTGTATAGTTCTTCTGTGTATTCTTGCCACCTCTTCTTAATCTCTTCTGCTTCTGTTAGGTCCCCACCTTTTTTGTCCTTTATCATGCCCATCTTTGCACTAAACGTTCCTTTCATATCTCCAATTTTCTTGAAGAGATCTCTAGTCTTCCCCATTCTATTGTTTTCCTCGATTTCTTTGCATTGTTCATTTAAGAAGGCCTTCTTATCTCTCCTTGCTATTCTCTGGAAATCTGCATTCAGTTGCTTATATCTTTCCCTTTCACCCTTGCTTTTCGCATTCCTTCTTTCCACAGCTATTTGTAAAGCTTCATCAGACAGCCATTTTGCTTTCTTGCATTTCTTTTTTGGGGGGATGGTTTTAGTTGCTGCCTCCTGTACAATGTTACGGACCTCCGTCCATAGTTCTTCAGGCACTCTGTCTACCAAATCTAATCCTCTAAATCTATTCATCACCTTCATTGTGTACTCACAAGGAATATAATCTAAGTCATACCTGAGTGGTCTAGTGGTTTTCCCTACATTCTTCAATTTAAGCCTAAATTTTGCAGTAAGAAGCTCATGATCTGAGCCACAGTCAGCTCCTGGTCTTGTTTTTGCTGTCTGTATAGAGCTTCTCCATCTTTGGCTGCAAAGTATATAATCAATCTGGTTTCGGTATTGACCATCTGGTGATGTCCATGTGTAGAGTCGTCTCTTGTGTTGTTGGAAAAGAGTGTTTGCTATGACTAGCTTGTTCTCTTGACAGAACTCTATTAGCCTTTGACCAGCTTCATTTTGTACTCCAAGGCCAAACTTGCCTGTTATTCCGATTACTCCTTGACTTCCTACTTTAGCATTCCAATCCCCTATGATGAAAAGGACATCTTTTTTTGGTGCTAGTTCTAGGTGGTGTTGTAGGTCTTCATAGAACCAGTCAACTTCAGCTTCTTCGGCATCAGTGGTTGGGGCATAGACTTGGACTACTGTGATGTTGAATGGTTTGCCTTGGATTCGCAATGAGATCATTCTGTCGTTCTTGAGATTGTACCCCATTACTGCCTTTCCCACTCTCTTATTGACTATGAATGCTACTCCATTTCTTCTAAGGGTTTCTTGCCCACAGTAGTAGATATAATGGTCACCTAAATTAAATTCACCCATTCCCGTCCATTTCAGTTCGCTGATTCCCAAGATGTCGATGTTCAATCTTGTCATCTCATGTTTGACCACATCCAGCTTGCCTTGGTTCATAGATCTTACATTCCAGGTACCTATACAATATTGTTCTTTAAAGCATCGGACCTTCTTTTCGCTTCCAGATACATCCACAGCTGAACGTCCTTTCGGCTTTGGCCCAGCCGCTTCACTCTTTCTGGAGCTACTTGGAAATGCCCTCCGCTCTTCCCCAGTAGCATATTGGACACCTTCCGACCTGAGGGGCTCATCTTCCGGCGTCATATCTTTTAGCCTTTTAACATTGTCCATGGGGTTTTCTTGGCAAGGATACTGGAGTGGGTTGCCATTTCCTTCTCCAGTGGACCACATTTTGTCAGAACTCTCTGTCATGACCTGTCCGTCTTGGGTGGCCCTGCACGGTATAGCTCATGGCTTCACTGAGTTACGCAAGCCCCTTCACCACGACAAGGCAGTGATCCATGAAGGGGATGAATGGAATGAACTGGAGCCAAATAGAAATCCACATGCCATCTTTGCAACAGTATTTCTTTGAAGGTAGGTGTAAGGAGGATACATGATTTTGCAAGAGCAGGTAAAAGTTATATCGCTTGTGGATGGGGAGCTGTTTATAACTTGATAAGATGGCTCAGGGTTTTGTCTTTCTTTTTAGATAAATCAAATATAAGTGACTGGTCCGAGTGGCTGTTTGGCTGTGTTTGGTAATATGCTACAGTTTCTTTGAAATGAGTGTAGTCCCTTATTAATCTGGGGGCCCCAGATTTCAAGAATTGGGCTATCCAAAAATGCCACTAAACTCTTCTCAGCTCCTCGACACTTCTTACAATTCATAAAATCAGCACTAATGCAATGTCTCCACTCTGGTTGGGGCTCTAAGGAAATCTGTTTCCAGCTTCTCCCTAGGAAACTCAAGCTATTAAAAGAAGCCATTTCTTGGGGTATGAACATAAAATAGATTTGCTACCTTTTAATTATTCAAAGTATTGTATTGCAATCAACCTTGATTCACCTCAACATGGTGAATCCCTTTCTTGTCCGCTCTTCAGGGGCGTCTCCTAAGGAGGACTCAACTTCCCTTTTCTGGGGCATGCACTCAGTTACACCCTCACATACACTCCCTTCCACTGGATGTCTCTGGAGTTCACACCTGGCTGGCGGCTTGTATTCTTAAAATATTGCACACCTCCTCTGTCGTGGGCAACTTTTTCTTACTGTCTTTTTGTTCTTCAAAATTAAAGCAGAATCTTATTAAGTCTGAGAAATCTCTAAAGGATCTGTTTGCCTTGCTGATACCACTAAACTCTTGGTGGGTTTAGAAATTTTTGTTTTCTCCCTTACTTCTTTATGTCTCTGAGATAACGTGCCTAGATAGAATGTGAGGATGATACAAGATGGCACAGTCATTTTGTTTTGAGTTTTAATTTTCCACTTCAGTTTCATTTCTGCTCATTTTTGGCTTCAGAAAAGCCTCCCCCCACCCAAGTGTCTTTAACTGCAATTCAAGGTGGTGGTTATTACCTATAAATGGCATAGGGTGTGGATGTCTGTGGGACTGCTTGTCCTCAATCATTTCTGCCTGCCTGGAACATTCCAGCAGAGTGGGTGTGCTCCAGGCCCCATCCATTAAACATTATCATCTTTTGGGACCAAGGAAATGTGCCTTCTCTGGCCCCTGCCCTCTGGAACAGCATCCCCTCTGAGATAAGGATGGTGGCCTCTCTCCTGGGATTCTGGAAAGTTTTAAAAACCTGGCCTTGGTCCCAGGCCTGGGGTTGATGCTTTATTATTTGTCTAGGAGCCCTGTTTTGTTTTGTTTTGTTTGATTTTGCTGTCTATAAGATTATTTTAGTCTGGGCTGTCCATCTGATTTGATGTTTTTATGTGTTTCTATGTTTTTTCTAGTTTTGTATGCTGCCCAGAGTCCACTGGATTTTGGCAGCTAATAAATATAAACAAACAAACAAACAAACAAATAAATAACTTGTGTTCTCTTCTTTTGGCTCCTTTGTCTTGCCACAGACTTCCAAATTCTAATTGCAACCACGGAGTAGCATGAGGCTTGGATATCTCATGGTTATGATATGGCATGATGATGAAAACATCATTTCCAGGATAAATAAGAACTGCTCTGATGGGCAAGGTAGTCAGATTTCATGCCTTCAAATAGGCAGCATAAAGGTCAGCTACACAATATGAAGTGGAGAGAAATCATAGACTTAGGCTTTATTAGAGAGAGAGATTTCCTTACTGAGATAAAATTTGCTTATTAAATACCTTCCAAACCATGACCATTCCTCCAAACATATTTGCAAGTACTAGAATTCTCCACATTAGCTGCTAGTACGTCAGGAAAGTTTAGCGCGAATTATTGATGCCAACTCAAGTGCATTGTAGGGTGACAGAAAGAACTTTATTCAATCTAAGGCCTATTCTTTTGCCTCCAAAGCTAACTATCCATGGTTCCCCATTATACAGCTGATTGCCTTGAATAATATTGATTCTTCCTTGGTGCCTCTGCTGCATTGTTTCATTTTCTGACTTCTTTAAACTAATCCTCTTTATTCAGATCCCTCTTACAGCTATTAAGTTTCCTTTCTATGTTTCTCTAGTTGGATTTCTTCTCACTGCCTCCTTTAAGTTTTTCTATTTAAGGATAGCCTGGTGAAATCCAGCTGTAGTAATAATTTTAACCAGAAAAAAAGGTCTCCTTGGTCCAATGTAGCTAGCTTTATGGTGCACATTATGACTGTGTTTCCCTGTGTGCCATTACTTTTTTGACACTTTTGTATACTGCCCCTTGCCTTCAGGTAATAAAACATTTAGGCTGCCATGGTCATGTCTTCCTGCTATATAGTCAACAGATTATTAAAAGAACAATAAATAGAACAGATAATTGTATTATATCTGCCAATGCCAAACTAATGCAAACAGGCAGAGAAGAAGTTGAGCAGTAACAGTTTTACCTCCCTAGGCTCAAACAATCACAGAAGAGTGACTGCACCTATGAAATAAAGAGATGTCTGCTATGTGGGAGAGACTATGATTGTTCTAGACAAAATATTAAAGTGAAGACGCATCAGTCTGACCACAAAGGTAGATATTATTAAGGATATAGCTTTCCTAGTTGGAACATATGGCTGTGAAAGCTAGATCATCTGAAAGGCTGAACAAAGAAAAATTGATGCCTTTGAATTGTAGTGCTGGAGAAAATTGTTCAGAATACCTTGGACCGCAAGGAGAAAAATCATTCAGTACTACCTGAAGGAAAAACTAGAGTCCTCACTAGAAGTAATAACAATGAAGTTGAATGTCTTTGGACACAAAATGTGAAGGCAAGTGTCATAGAAGAAGATGATGACAATGGTTGGAAAAATCAAAGGCATTTGAAGAGTCCAACAGAGAATAAGACGTCTGGATACTATATCTGATGAGAGGAGCTTACAACAACTCAAAGAAGCAGTTACTGAGAGACAACCTTGGCTGAATAATGTCCATCAGGTCATGAATAATCAGAAGTGACTGACTGACTAAAAAATAACAGTGTTTACTTTATCAGCACCAACCTATGTAAAGGCCCTGATTTCTTTGCAGTACAGAGGCCAAATGATCAATGAGTATATGACTTCATATTAAGGGTCTAATCTACCCAAGTTGTGCCTGGGAATCTTTTACTATGTATACCTATAACTGAATACGGGAATAAGTGTCTGGAGATCAGAGATCAAGTATGGTGTGAATGGAAGCCTGACATATGTTGTGGGACAGGCCAGAAACATAATTCCCACCTCATGAGTCAGAACCACAAATTGGTTAAAATTTGTGGTTGAAGGCAGCTGCTTCAGTCTCCAAAGCATTGCTTTCGTATCTGCTAAGGACTAGAGACGTAAAATAGTTCTGCCACTAATTGTGCTGGAAACAAACTGAGGCAGTCTACTGAACTTCACAATGGAACAAAAGCTAGCATCAAAATCTGCTAATATTGTCTTCTGTTGATTGAAAAGATCACACATATCAGTAAAAAAAAAAAAAAAGGGAATTGCCTTAAGGAACATTCTCCCTCTGGAGATCAGAGTGGCTCAAACTCTGCTAGCCTTTCAAAAGGCCTTAAAGGCCTGGTTCTGTGCCCAGGCCTGGGGCCCAGAGTGTGTGCAGGGACCCACTTCTTGGTTATGTCAGTGATCTGTGGTGTTTCTCAGCTGCCTGTACGTTTAATTTTTATACTGTTTGTTATTCTTTTTGTTCTATTTTAATTCTGTTCACCATCCAGAGTCACACATTAAGATGGGCAGCCATATAAATTGGATAAATAAATAAATAAAATCCACCAGAAAAAAAAATTACCAAAAATGGTGTGCAAACAATAGTCGTTAATACTGAAAAAGAAAAAACCTACAATTTGGAAATTTCCATTTTAAAAGCCTTCAACTGGGAAATGTAGACAGTGAAAAGGACTGGTTTGCATAAAACGTTCTCAAGCAATTTTTTATGATTATGCAAAATAAGAGAAGATTCGTAAAACATCTCTTTATGCAGTGAAATATTACAAAAATAAATGGTAAAAATAATGGAAAATCAATACAGGAAAAAAGGTTGGACCAACATGCTATTCTATGAATGCTGATGGTCAAGCAGTGAGATTTTGATCAATTTGCTCCTTCTTGGTAAAGATCACTACCTCATCATTTCAGCCTGGACTGAGGCACAAAACCCCAACAAGGTTTTCCTTTCAGGTTAGAAAGGAATGCATACAAAAATTGGGTAATCGTGTTAAGAAGGAAAATGGCTTACTCTTACTATACGGTCCTCAGCTGCTGAAACTAACAACCCAGACTTATCAATTTAAAAAAGGCATCAGTGAGGCAAGCACGCTTGCTGAGACTCATGTTGGTCTAGCTAAAACTAGCTATTACCCTCTGGAGGAATATAATGATCTGTTTTTCACATTTCTGCCAGCAACGTACTGTATATCATGGATTATAATATATGAGACAAATTTCAGTTGCGTATTCAAATCACATGCATGAGTTTGTAGGAAACAAACATTAAAAAAATATTGGCAAATAACACAGAAATGCACAGTCTTAAGAAATCTGGATGGTGGCTGTTGACTGCAATCTATGTATTGAGGATCAAGACCTATTTAGCACTTTGCTCGGCCAAAATAAGTAGTTTAAAGGAGGCAATTCAGTTTCAACCAGAGACTGCCCGCATTTGGTTTTGGTCAGCGATTTTGACCCATGTTCATAACTTTGACAAAAACAGCGATAATGATCTTTCCTTTGCACCCCCATTCTAGAACAAACTTTAAACACAGATGATACTGCCTCAACACAGTAGTGTAATTTTCATCTTAATGTAATGTGTAATTTTTTAATTCTTATTTACAGACTAGACATGTAAATCACTTAGAGTCTGGAATGATTGCAGTTGCATAGAAGCCCAGTAAAACCAGCGATCTATAAATAAAGTAAATATGTGAGCATTACAGAAATTCTTTGCTTTATCATCCTTCAAAGTTTTCTGTGAGAAGCAGAAGTAGAAACCTCTTGCTTTAGTTCAGAGCTTCACTACTGAAGGATTAATTTTATCAAGAACAATAGGGCCACTTGCCCCTGATTCACTCTCCACAAAAGAAGTGTCTGTTTTGCTTATAATATGTCTTTAATGTGTTTTCTAAAAGAGAAATATGTTTGGTCCATAATCTAGAGTGTGCCATTGCAAAATCTTACCTTGCTATTCTTAGCAAGAGTGTTGTTCCTCTTCCTCATGAAGAGACTGCAAAACTGTGATCTCAGGTGTGGGGGGGGGGGGACACAGGGAGATGGGGGAATTTGCCATACTTGCTCCAGCTGCAAATGGAGCCTTTCAAAGGATGTTAAGTTTGTGTACTTCCCTTGCTAACTATTTTCGGAAATTGCCTATTAACTGCTTCAAAGAAGTTAGACACCTGCAGAGTGACAAGACTGGAAATACTGGATGAGTGCTTTCATTCCTCAGTGTAAGAATATGAAGATCTATTTTTATGATTTTTAAGAACTTAAAATAAACAGCAAAAAGTAAGACAAGGTTTTGGCTACAGAAATTTTCAAGGGCTCAGAAAACATTGGAGTTTTGGACTTAAAACATTAAGACTTTGAATTTATTATTATTATTTTAAATGTATGTCTGTGGGAAAGAAAAAATGTTTTTGAGACTGAAGTTATAAGACAAACAATTTATAATGGCATTTAGAGATATCTTTGAAGAACTGCATAGAGACCTGTGCCATGAAATGTCAACTATGTTGTGTCTTCTTGAGAACAGTTTGTTCCCAGATGAAGATGTCACAGAATGAGATATGCAGCACAATTTACTCGAGGAAAATATGAACGAGACTCTGAATAAGAATCTGTCATCAGATAGAGAGAGGAAACTGAATGAGGTTTTAAAAATCAAGAAAGAAATAAAAATGATAATCTAAGAGAAAATTTTGAACAATTTCCTTTTGTTGGATTTACAAAAGAGACTGCTTAAAGTGCTAAAGAGATTTGTAACAAGGTTCAACAATCATCTGAATGGATTACAGAGAAAGACAGCCCTGTATAGAAGAAAAAAGGACTACAAAGTCAGTTTATTTGACTAGAGATAAAATGGGATATCTTGTTATTCTGGGTGGTTCTTCCTGGATTTATTGCTAACTTAATTAGAAAAATGGGGTGTATTGGATTTGCTTACATTTAATATGATGTAACAGTCTTTTGCCCTACAGGAACTTTATGTAATCCTACTTAAACTGGCTTTGCATTTAACTATTTCTTTTTATGCAAAGTAAGGAAGTTTGGAGAATTTGTCCTTTCAGTGGAGAAATTATTTTCTCTTTGTTTTATTAAATTTTAGTCTTTTGTTTATATTAGGATACTGGGATTATATTTATGAAATGTGGATATGCTTATAGTTTAGAGTGGAAATATGGAATGGGTATTTAAACTGGATAAGTTGTTATTTGGAAGTGGTATATTGGAGCTTGTCTTTTGTAAAGGAGAAATGGTTTCTTTTTGTCATGTTAAGCCTTTTTTTTCATTTTGTTTATATTAGGATATTAGGACCATTTTATGTCTTTTAATTGGGATTTTGTTATAGTTAAGAGTTGGGATGTATTGAGTTTTATATATGTTAATTAATGTTAAAATCTTAAAGCTTTGTTTGGAACTTTTGCTGGTGACTGCATTGAAGAAGACGGTACTAATTTGTGTATTGTTAAGAAATAGGTTATAGGATGAAGAATCTTATATTTGTTAGCTAAGAGGAGGTGAAGAGATCAAGGAATTGTTTAAATTTGCCATGATGAGGGTGAGAAGTTGCTTTCTTGGGGGAGGGGTGATGGTTTTTATACATTTTTTTCTCTTTTTTTCCCCTTTCATTTCTTCTCTTTATTTTTTCTTTCTAGTTTGTATTATCTTTTACTATTTTATTTAATTTTTTTTAATAACATGATTTGAGCAGGAGTGTTGTTTCCATTCTAGGGGACCTGGAGCAAAGGTCTGGTGAACTTCCAGGTGGCCTTGTAGAGGTATTGCCTGAGAATGTTTGCATGTAAGGGCATCACTTCAGATATCATGATGTTTATTAGATCTTTGATTTTTCTCCCTGACATTCTCTTTTGTTAGAAGAATGAACAAAGCTTCTTTAGGTCCTGAGAACCCTGACGTTGGTTCTGTATTCCTGCTGGGCTGGTCCATTCTAGGAGTACTTGGAGTACTCTCATCCATAGGAAATCAGAATGCAGTTCCATATAAACTATTTCAAGTTAGTTCTGAACAGTGCCTTATAATGCAGGAAAACATTTCTACTTTGATTGATACAGTATGTCATATAACAATAAAATTTATACTTTTTTTTTTTTTTTTGCTGTAGTTGCACTTTGGAGTGAAAACTTTATGAATTATTTTACACTAATTCCCAAAATCTCCCTTCTCAGAAGTTTCCATTTCTGTCAGCTTTGGCTTGCTTGCATTTTACAACTCTGTTCTATGTGTCCTACCCTATTGGATCTTGACATTTTTGCAAACTGATGAGATTATAATATTCCAGTATTGATTGTGGCAGTAATCCTTGATGCAGCATCTTATATTGCTTTCCCATTCATCTGGATATTAATCTACATCAAATACCCACCCATTTTTAAATATAAGTCTGGACTGTAGGAAAAGACTACATTTTGTTTTCTGAATTTCATTTCTGCTATTAGACTTAGAAATGATGATAGTTTCACTAACAAAGTGGGAATGAGCTTCTTCCAGATTGCTTTCTTTTTTCTTTTCCCTTTTACTTATATATTTTTACAGATGCTAGTTGCTTGGTACATTCTTCAAATTGCCCTTGTGTTTTTCTATTTTCTTCAGAAGTTGGATAAAGAGATCAGTCCTCATTTTTATTTTATTATTAGATATATGTCCCACTTTTCCTTCAAGAATTTAAGGATGTATATAGTATTCCCTCCTCCAACTTTATCCCCACAACATCAACTCATTATTCTTATTCATATTCTTATTATGAATTTTGATTGAAGAATTTTATACAATAGTAAAAACAATACAACTTTAAGAAAAAATGAAAGAGTAAAGAAAAGTGGTGAATAGATAAAGAAAATAAAAAGTAAATGAGAAGAAGAAAAAGAAGCAGCTTCCAATCTTCTTTAGAGCAGGTACAAATAAATGTATCATCTGTCCTCCGCTACAACATGAACTCTATGAGGCAAATTGGGCTGAAGGACCTTGTGTGACGTTACCTCAGTTGCCAAGTTTGATGGTTGGGTGCAGTGCTTTCTAATCCTAATTTAACCCTCAATTTATAAAGCCACACTGGCTTTGGGGTGAAGTCCAAATCTAAGCCAAATACAGGGCCTACTTCATGTGCCATATTGCTCCATAATGGCTAACCAGATGTTTCCAAATATATCCTCCCACTTGTCTCTCTAGCAGCTGGTGTTCAGAAACACATCCCATCTGATATGGAGATAATATATAACCAGTAATAAATTATATAGCTTGATTGTGCAATATGTGAAAAAGTGTTTTCTTTCACCTGTCCTGTATTTTCCACCATCAACTGAATTTTATGTCCCTGGGGAAAACACTTCTTTCCTGTTTCTATATACCATGAATAGTTTGACAATTTTATATACTCTTATCAAGGGCTGTTTCTCTAAGCTGAAAACAGCAGTGTAATCAAATGCAACAGCAATTCATGAATTTATTTAAAAAAATGTTTAAATCTTCCTAAACCCTGAAGCCGATGTTAAATAACAGGGTAAAGTCTTCTGATTACCTTGACTTCTGTTTTCTCAGTCAGATGGCACAGGAGATTTGCTTTGCTGAAGTACTACTTAACTCTTCCTGTATCATATTGACAGGAAATGTATGGAGATGTATCTTAACACATCCAGCAATTTGAATAGGTTTCCCAATAACAGGTCATCCTATGCAACAGGAACCTCAGGAGAGAGAATACGTAGCTAGACTCTGCTGTGATGAACATGAAGAGATGCTAAATCATCACCTCCTGCAGAACTTCTCCTGATTCAGGAGAATAAGATATCAAAATAGGCTCACAATTCAGGATTCAGAGAATTCAGTGGATGTGAATGAAGGGTTTCCTTAGGTGGGGCTGATAATTTTTCTGATTAATGGCAGGTTCTTGTATTTAATCTAAAACTGATTTGGAGGATCTCTTGACTTTGGAAGGCAAGGAAGACATTGCTGCTGGCATGGGAAGGCTTAAAAAACATTCTTTGTTTCCTTCTGTGAGTAAAATGCATGGAAGATTTCAAGGCACTATTGAATGCAAAAAACAAAAACAAAACAAACAGAAACCAGCACCACCCTTTTGGTTTAAATGTTAACTTCTCTGCCCCCTGTGAACATATTTTTGCTGGATCCTGTATTTCTCAATGGACATTTTCCATTGTTTTCTCACTGCTTGCTTCCTTATGCCAATGTCTAATCTTCAAAGATAAGCCATGTTGCTATTACAGAGTTCTGTCATGGATATGTGCAAACAAAATCATGTTCTGCTGTGGGAATTCCCACTGGGCATCTGGTCGACCACTGAGGGAAACAGATTATTGGACTAGACTTTTGTTCTAACCCAGCAAGCTTGTTCTGCAATCTCCCAGCGATCTCCTTGATTGTGTCAATCCACCATATCTAATGCCATTTCTTCTGTTTCTCTCAATTTTACAAAGCAAAGTCATTTTTTCTAGTTGATCTTCTCCTTGCCTCACATGCCCAAATTATATGTGTTTCTGCTTTCTGATCATACTCTTAAGAGAACAGTCAGCCTTTATTTCATCTATGAGTGACGAATTGGGTCTTCTTCCAGTCCATAGTACTTTCAGGAAGCACCTCCAAGGTTTAAAGACCTCTATCTTCTTTCTTTTGCTCTTTCTCAGTGTTCAGTGTTCACACCCATGCATTACTGCTAGAAAGACTGTTGCTTTAAATATTCTGTTTCTTCTTGTCATAAGAAATTTTATGGTCATGAGGGGTGTACAATGTTATGATGAGCTGTTTCAATTTCAAAACAGCCGCTTAGAATGTTCTGTACTTCAAACCAAACTCAGGTTTTGCATATACAACAAAGTACACCTATTTCAAGAGGCATTGCTTGAATACTGTATCTTGCACTGTTTTGTATGATATAATTGAAATATTGCCTTGGTTCTTAACACACTCTCTTTAGGCTTTTGTTTTATGGATGCAGTCCATGATGCACTTTGCTGCCACATACTTAACCTTGCTGCTGATTTGGCCCCTTACAAAAATCATGCCAAATCTGCTGTTGAATCCTCAGAGAACTGGGAGGTCAGACAGTCTATGCCACTAACTATCATTTGCAAGGTAACTTATATTTAAATAGGGGAAATGGGGTGATTTTTTTAAAAAAATGAAATAAATCCCATTTATATTTCATTTTGTCCCTGGTTGATGCACATTCAGGCAATTAGTCCTGAGGAAAATTGAAAGTAATGTGAATAATTGGTGTGCTCTTTTAAAAAGAACACAGAGCCTAATCTCCTCATATTTCTTTCTGTTAGTATCCTCCTAGGGTAAGGATGCCTCACTACCTTCACAGAGAACAATTTGTTTCCATAATTTCTAAGAAGACTTTTCTTTCATGGTTTCACAAATATTTTTAAAATAATCTCTTTGACTGATTTTTATGCAAGCTGACTGGTAGCAGTCAACAGGACTGTCACCCTATCTGCTCTAATGGTATCAGAAGAAAAAGGGAACAAGCAGTTCATACGAAGTTGTCCTTATTTCCTGTGGGCAGGATACCTGAAACATTTACAGTTCCCCCCCCCCCCCCCTGGTGAAATACAGACTACTTCACTGCATTCCAAAGTAACAAAACATCTCAATTTAAAACATTCTGATAAAACATTTTGAATGGAGCTGTTTTGTTCAAAGCTTGAAACAAAGTATGTTTTACATGTTATGCATACCACTAATTATCAGCCAATGTCCAGTCTGCACATTGAGATCAGTTTCAGAGCCGGGGCTTATGAGTACTGCTAAAATCAGTTACACTGGCAAGTATAGAAAAGAGGGCCTTTTCAGTGGTGGCTCTACAATGAAATTTCCTTCTGGTTGACTTATATCAAGCTCTCTAACTACAGGGATAGCTTTGGCCGAAGAAAAAAAAATCTTATCTTTAAATCTGTTAATAGCTTTTGCAATTCATAAAGATTTTCTGCCCTGAGTGTCGTGTACATAAAAATGAGATATAAATCTAAAACATAAATAATGCCATCTTAGCAATGATACAGATATTTCCTATGTCTTATTTAACTTGCATTATTCTGTTTATGGATGTTGCTTTGTGAAAATGTGGTCCTACCAAGCAAATTTGGTCCTAAAAGTTTCATTCAAATACAGACTGAGACCAAATTAAGAGAACATTTCCTACAACCTTAATGTATATCTGGTATAAAGGAAGGGTATAACTAACCCCTCCCCTCCTAGACCCAATTCTGGGGCCCAACCCATAGAAAACGAAAGGGTTTTACTCAGTCTGGATCACCCCATTCAACTCAATGCCCAGATTCAAAAAGATATTGCGGGAAACATCCTCAGTTTTCCCATGGCATAATACAGGAAAAAGCACATCTGTTTTTCAGTATAATAGGATGAAATTTATAGGCACCCTGGATTTGTGAGAATGAGAGAATAAAGTATGCCTAATTTTAGAAAAATCACTATATCACTGTGCTTTGTTAAAATCTTTTTTTTAAAAAAATAAACATAATGTTGTTTGGAGATAGAATGTGTTGAAATTTACAGCAATAGCAGCGGTGTTATTGTCTAATTTCAGATAGCTAGGTTGAAATATTAAAGATGATTAATTAGGTTATGCCGTAAAACTAAGGAACCCAGCAAGATACTGTGACAGAGACAGTCAGTGGTGGCCTAAACACAAAAGTCATTCTGATTTGAGTACAATACTTTTTCTTTATCCACCATTGCTTTTTAATTAAATATTAATTATTTTTAACTTGGCTGCTCCAGCACCACCTTTCATAGCACAGCTTAGTTCTGGAGAAATGAATGGGAAATGGAGCTTCATGGAAATCTAGAAACAGAGTAAGAAAATGACTAATTGACCAATAAATGAAAAGTGTTCTAAGTTACTCCACATTACTTTATGATTCTGGCTTGGGCTGAATCCAATGTGCACCCTTTGGTTAAATCAGTAAGAGGCAGATTAACTTGGGAACAGCTGATTTTTTTAAAAAAAATCTTCATGAACCTTGGATGTCAGTTTGCAGTCTATGTCAACCTCATCTGATCTAATACATACATCTAAGCATATTCTCAGAATTTTGAACTTGGTTCCTATTTCCGCCATTTTCTAGAGCTGTGCAAAGTTTGAGCGAAGTCCTTTGCTTCAAAATGTTTTGATAAAAACATTTTATCTCTGAAAGACCTTTGGAGGTCCTCACCTCAATGAAGCAACAGAACTGCCTTGTTTCTAAAAATGCAGCAAAGCAGCCAGGAATGTTTTGCTTTGTCTGACTTCTGACAGGCAGTTCTTCCAGCAGTTCTAGGAACCAGAAATGCCTCTGAGCACGTGCAGCATTTGGAACTGCCATTCAAGCTTTTGAGGCAACAGGAACTGCCTCCTTGTGGCAAACCATATTGCCTCGTCACCTCCACGAGGAAAACCACCTTGTCTTCACAGTGAGAAGTCTCAGTTGAAGAGAAGCCAAGCTATTCTATAAAGATTTTGGACACTCAGATGGGTCCTGGTTCTCATTACAAGGCAATTGTATGAGACACTGGGTGAAGCAGAAATACAACTTTTTTTTCATTCACAAACTATGTAGAAACCCTTACTTATATTTTTTATAATAATAATTAGGGCATCAGTGGAGTTTAAGAATTACCGCATCCCACAATTAATAGTAGAACATGCATACCCAGTGCCAACTTGTTGGCAATTTCTCTTCTCTCCCAAGAGCCACACAATTTTGCTGTTTATGTTTCTCCAACTGTTTTGCAGCACATACTTCACAGGCTCTGAATGCCCACATGCCTTCTTCAAGCCGACAGCTCTCATCCACACTACTGGGCTGGCACCATCAAAACTCCAAAAGGACTCCAACAGTTCACGGCATAAGCCATTGGATAGTAATAATAAGTGTTTAATAGGTGATTTCTTTGTTTGGGAATTCCCCCATCCCCTTACAAAAGTCAGTTTAAAAAGTGGGTTAATACTATAAGTTCCATCATCTTTCTATGTTGTACAGAATGTGCCATTCAAAGTTCTCTGGGAGTTGTATGGCACCTATTTCAAATAAACGAACAAACAAACAAACAAACAAACACATTCTGGTGGGTAGGAGAGAAACCAAAGCAAGCCACTCTCCCAGATTAAAGAAGTAGCTGAAGGGAAATGCTCTGAATGAGATTTCTGTTCAGGGAAGCATATTAAGCCAATAGCTGCATTTCTTGTTTCATTGAAGCAAACCGAAGAGATACATAATCATATGCCTCCTGTCCAAGTAGACTAAGTATTATTTTCACCAGCATGGGTTCAAAACTTTAACTTTCATAGCATTTTACAATTTCATTTTCATAATTGGTTGGGAAATCATCAAGCATAAAGCCTGTTTCACTGAGATGTAAATAACATTTTAGCTTCGGATCTTTCTGCTATAACTTTGCCACTGTGTGTAATAAGTAACAATTAATAGCCATTCAGTTGATCATCTGCCATGGATAAATATGTCTGGTATAATAGATCATAACTTCATCCCCCAATGTAACTGTATTTCTCATTCACTTTCTATCCCTTTCCTCCTTCATAGCTACATTTCAGTCTTTATTGTTATGGATTATTGTGAGCTTGGGCCAATTATATCATGAGAAACATTAAAGAGTCAGAAGTGCCAGCAAAAGAAATTTCCAGTAGGCATGGGATAGGTTTTACAACAAATCTGAGAATCTTTCTTTCATCAACATGTTCACCTCAACCATATGTAGTCAGATTTTCTGCAATTCACTTAATGTTCTCTGCCTCCCTGCATAACTCAGATGCCCTCCTTCCCAATTACTCATCTGTACTGTCTTTTTACAAACTTATTTAAGGATAATGGACATTTTAAGCAATATGGCTATTTTGCTTTGCTCTGACTTCCAAAGATAATAGATGAAAATAAAAGCAATCTGTCTTAGATGCTTCAAGACTATTCTTGCTCCTTGTTCCTCCTCTATTGTAAGAGACACATTGCCTTATTCAGGGTTGGCCATTTCAAATAGTAAGCAAGGTAGCTATTGGACTGAGATGTGGCCCCTACCTGATCTATGTCGCTTTTCAAAACAGTGCAGTAGTAGAATGGTTTCATATAAGAAATCATAAAACAAGCAAAACAGTTTCATTGTGCCATCAATATACCAAATATCTTTGTACCCCATTAGACATTCAATATATCTAGAACATCAACATGGAATGCTGATATCATTAGGCATCTGTAGCAATTCACCCTGAAGTAGGGAGGCCACCTTTTCAATCCAGTGCCTTCCTAGGCTAGATGCTCCTGATCTTTGTGGTCACTAACTGCTCACCTGTCTGCTCTAAGCATGCAAGCAATGAGAATACAAAGGCATCTTCCTTGCTCTTTCTCTCACTCTCCCAGTATTGGTAATGCATTTGTCTGGGGAGGGGGCAAGTAAGTAGGCAGAGAAAGAATAGGAAGGACAACCTGAGTAGAAGGTTGACAACATCTTTATCAGGGCTTCCCAAAAGCAGGAACCAAACCTTGTCCACTTTTGCCTTCCTTCCAAAACCTTGTAACCATCAATCATTAGCTTTCTCAAGATTTCTGAATCTTGAATAACACATGTAAAGAGTGTGTGTGTGGACATGAACATCTACCCTCCCTGTTTTCATTCATTCTTATTATGGTCTTTTTAACTCTACAGTTGGGTTGAAGAAAAACAAACATTGGACCTTGCAATCTCAATGTTACTTCATAAAATTAATCTGATTTATGACATTTAAATCTAGGACTGTCTACTAGATTTCCTGCCAGAACCTCTGTCTCTATTGAAATGGAGCATTTATTTCACTTTGCTTTGATTGGGGAAGTCTGACAGAAGATTCAAACATACAGGAGTCCAGGGAATGAGCAGCGAACATTCAGCATGGAAAAAAAAATGACTTTCCTTCTTACTTTGCTGAATAGATTATTCTTAAATGGCCTGCTATTGGTAAAAATGCAAACCAATAAAACGATGCGTGTTTATTAACTTGTTGAAAACTATACAGTCATTCATTCAATTTGGCTTATTGAATTAAGAATATAATTTCATAAAAACAATACTATATACAATCAGTCAAGATAGCATCAGCACTTAAAGGAATTCATAACAAAATCTCAGTCAATTCAGAGTGGACTCAATAAAGTTAACAAAATGTATTAGGATCTGCTACAGCTACTAAAAGCTGACTTGAACTGGCAAAAACAGCAAGGGGAGAGATCAGCCACATTTAATGAGGCAAAATATGCCAAAATCTGATCACTGCCTCTGAAAAGTATTCTCATTTCTGTACATTAAGGATGCACAAAATGATGAATGCTAAAATAATAGCAAGAAAATGAATGAAAGGAATACAATAATATTGATCAAATGAAGCTTGGGTATTCTCCACGAAGATGTAATAGTTTGATTGTTAAACAACTGCAGATGACATGTCATAATAATTTCTAAATCTATAACCATTTCTCCATTAAATTTTCCTGAATTAATATGGCTTTTGTACATGATTCAAACCAAAAATCAATGCAAGCATATCAACATGAAAGACAAATACCACGACAAACTGTTATGAGTTACGTTACAAATTTCTGATGTGTCTTAGCAGCTGCTGTTGCAAATGCAGAAACCACTCTGTGTGTGTGTGTGTGTGTGTGTGTGTGTGTGTAGTTTTGCCAGTGTTTGATCATAGCTCTGAAAAGGAAAAAATAAGAGTCACTGTGATAGCATTTATCTCACATCACTGCAAAACTGGTGGAAGGCAAGTGCATAAAGTATTCAACTGCTAGAAACTTCCACCTTGTTCAAGAGGTGGAACTGTTGAAGTCTAAGTCTATGTTTTGCAGATGTGATGGGGAGTGCTTGCTCTGTCTGTATCTGCAAAGTAGAAGTAGACATTGCTTGAATGACTTATTGTTGCTGGTGTTGTTTTGAATCATCCTGTGCTATTTTCCAACTGTGAATTCTAAGTGCTGAGTAGTTGCGTGAAAGCTATTTTGAGATGAAGAAGTAAGTTTACCACATATATAGACACAATTAATATATACCCATAAATCAGAGAGAGAAAGAGAATACTAAATCCATACAACCACTGCAGGTTTTTTTTTTTTTTTTTAAAAAGAAGAGGTATACAGCCACCCGTGTTAGACAAATCTGGGTGGCTACAAACAATATACGAAAAGTGTATATCTATATCTATATAGATATCTAATATATATAAAAAGCCAATATAAAACAAAACAGAATACAATTAAGAATAATAGGAATACTCATCAAGGTGCCTCAAAGCAACTCATACACCAAAAGGCACACCAGGCTCCATGAATATCCTGACCCTAATGTGAGGAAAGAGCTTCTTTCTTCTTGACCTTCTTGACCTTCTTCTTGACCTTTCTTCTTGACCTTCTGGAAGGGTAAGAGGATCAAGGCTGTCTAGAACTCAGGGGAAAGGCTATTCCAAGGGGCAGGTGCTGCGACAAAGAAAGAACATCTCCTGGGTTCCACAGAATGGCATTGTTTCAGAGAGGGGACCTGGGGCATGCCCACACTGCTGGATCTGGTAGGATGTGCTGAAACCACTGGAGACAGGTGGTCCATGCAGGGCTTTTAAGAAGGTATAGTATCCATGCTGGAAATCAGTGAAAAAGATGATAAACTGTGGCAAGAATTCCATTTTTTTCTCCTGCTGTATCAAAATGTTCTGATTAAAATTTGTTATTATCACAATACTGTTTATTAAATAAAAAAGAGAAATGGTCATTAACTGTTTAGTGCTCCTCCTTCAGATCTTCTCTCAATGCATGGAGATGAGAAATACAACAAAGAGAGCACAGTGCTGGAAAGAGGCCAACTACACATTAGATAGGAAGCTTTCATAGAGAGTAAGGTAGGAAGCTGAATAAAGCAAGGGCAGCTTGGTCATTAGGTAGAATGAGGCAGCTGCCTCAGGGGGCAGACTATGGGGTCAGCACTGAGGTGTTGTGCACCCCATCTAGCCCTTCTTAAGTTACTTCTTGACTTTGGTTTTATAGCAGGTACTGACCAATCAGCTGTGCTGAAGCATGAAGTAAATGATCATGCAAGTTGGCTTTGGAATGTGGAAACTGGGCTACCACTTAACAAAATAAAGAATAGTTATTTGAAGAGAGCAATTTCTGAAGTGCAAATGGAAAATGCCACTGCCTTTAGAGTTGAGCTTTCTAGGACACTGAATCTTTTTCTTCGGGATATTGATTTACCATTACGCTTCATCTAAACTTTTAAAGCTGTTATGCAAGGTGATGGGAAGGAACTATAGATATGTTTTAGGATGATGGTGGTTCTAGGAGCTGGCCTGCTTGGTTGCTTTGCTCAGTACTAAATGTCTTATACTTTGTAACATGTCATGTGATGATGATGATGATGATGATGATGATATGTCTCAAGATGAGAAAAAGAATTCTATGTATTTTACAGGCTGTTAAAGCAAATGTACAGTATATTAATCCTGGACCTTCAGCAACTGAATATGACATTGAACGTGGAAGCATGGAGCCCAGCAGCATTGGGACAGCAGCTGTATGGGAACAGATGTAATGATTCAAGACTCTGAAAAATTACCAGTTACAAACTGGAGTTCAAAGTGAAAATCTGAGCATTATACATGAGGATATAGGAGAAGGGGAAGCTGGCAGAAGAAACTTTAGGAAGCCACAGTAAATCTGAAGTCCAAGCAAGGCCAGAATTGCATCTGAATTAGAAGTATTTAGAACCTGAGTAGTTTAAAAAAATCATTGGATTGCCAAGGTAGGGGAAATCGGAATGAAATTAGGACTAGTACAAAAAGGCTACTACTTATTTCTCTAGCAAATGGTGCAAGACTTGTTTAGGACTAAATACCAGTTCAAATACATTCAAGAAGTTTATTCTAAGACACATTCATATATGCCTATAGTCAATTTCTTCCAGTCAGATTACTATGCATGTGATGCAATGCTCGCTCTCTCTCTCTCTCTCTCTCCACACATATGTGTGTGTGTGTGTGAATATATATATATATATATATATATATAAATAAATATATATATATATAAAATTCTTGCAGAGTCAAAACTTTTAAATACAAAGCATGCCATGATGGAGTAAAACAGAAGCCCTTGGAGATTTGTTTTGTTTCTAGTACTGATCATAGGTCAAAACATTTCTTTAGTGGTAAGAAATATACTCAGTTTTTAAAATGTTCATTTGAACGGTATGATGAATCTTCACAATATTTTACTCTAGTTTGAAATGTATCTCTATCTCTGTATTTCTCACATAGGGAAGGTTGAACAAAGGAAGGATAGGAAACATAATTATTGTAGCATTTGGATGATGAGGCAAAAAAAAAAAAAATCTTCTCCCCTTTTTTACTTCTATATTTGGCCACTGATTAAAAAAAAAAAATCTTGATTTTAAAATCAAGTTTAAAATTATTATGAACCCAAAACTTACAGAACTTGGCACTTTCAAAATCTGAGCCCAGTTACCATTTGAAATGTATGTATGTATCTATTTATTTCAAACACTTTTATATCGCTTCCTATAGCAATAAAAATTTAGAACAAATTAAAGCAACTATTAAAAGACATGAACATTAAAATTGATGGAAAAAAAGGAAAAGCACTCTGCCTCAGGAAGGCCTAGATCAGGAGTCCCCAAACTCTTCAGTTCATTGACCCCTTAATGAAATTTCAGATTGTTCATCAACCCCAAATATTTATTATATGAGAATAATTTAATAAATACTACTTTAACTAATAGTACTACAAATAACAATAACAACAACAACAGATAGTCCCATCAACCCTTGAGGGTCTACATTGACCACTTTGGGGAACTCTGGCCTAGATGAAAAGATCTAAGGTGTCATACTAAGCTGACACCTTAGCAATTAATTAGTAGATGACCTTTGATTAGCATAAGAGACAGCATTCCAAAATTCAATGACTCCAAGGTGACAATCCATAATTTGTCACAGAACTCATACTAGAACCTTATCAGACAACCTTATAGTGTCTTTGTCATGGCTTTGTTAAAGTGCTATCCTCTAGTCCTTGCAACAGAAGAAAAATAAACCAGCATAACATTTGCTGCCTTCATTAACAATCACAATTCTAGTACTTTAACAAGGCAGTAAATGGTGTTGTCCTTCTTTATTCTAGGCCCAGTTAAGGAAAGGGATTGGTAGATTCCTTTGGCTTTGTTTCCCCACCCAACACGTGCCATCTTTCCGTGTGAAAACAGCCACCAGTCTCTAGTGTAGGGTGGAATGAATTCAGACAGATGCTTATAACAGTGGGGTTAGCACCTGTCAAGATGGCAGATGCTAAGGTGGAGTGTAGAGTGAAATGGGAGGTCACTGTCCTGATGCTCCTCACAACTCTTTTTCTTCCCTGTTACTTGCCAGACTATTTCTGAACATAGTTATTTGGGCTCTTCTGAAAGACATCTCTTGACAACATGTTTCAATTTGTGGTCAACAGCATGTCTTTCACTGGCAGAGGAGAGGACACAGGAGTACTTCTTGCACAGTAAGCACTATTTTTGACCAAGGACAGACTGTGCAAAATGAAATAAACCTGTAAAAACAAGGGCAACCTCAAGAAAACAAGCTCAGGGAAGAAAAGAGAGCAAAATCCCTGATTATTCTGTTCTCTACAGACTCTTAATACATTGTGATTGAAAGCTGGAAAGCAAATGTGGAAGATGCCTAGTAAATGTCCCACCCAAAGACATCGGTATTCTGAGGAGAGATAGAGAGTTGGCTGAATTAAGTCCATTGATTATTAATATGCCTTATTTTAGAACATAAATGCAGCTATAATTGCTTAAAGCTGCTATTGGGCCTGTTATTAACAGTGTCACTATGAAATGAGTTTTGCATTTACCAGCCTCAATGAAGCTTTATCTTAAAGTTGATGTTTGCTTAGGGTAAGGATGAGCCTGGCTCAGGAGGAAGGGTTGCCTAGCAACCCTGGAAATGTAAATTGCCCTTACCATCCTGACTTTATCATTTATCTAGATATTTATGTGTACTATTTACTAGAGGTTGTTAACACTACAGCATTGATAGAGTTCTCATGTATTCTTCTTGTTTGGTTCTAGCAAATTGGCAAAAGACAACTGACAGAGCACTGATCTTCTTAAAAACTCTCTCTTAACAAGCTGGCAAGTTTTCTATCAGAGGCATCTTACATACACTGGACTAATAAAAAGGAAGATGTTTTAATTAAACTTGGAGATTAGGCTGCTGGTGAAGAGGAATCTGACCATGCTCAGCATCTATGGCCCCAAGGGGTATATCAGACTACTGCTGAGTAAACTGGACTTGATTGGATTGGGGGTCTCCTGGAGGCAGAGGAGTCGCTTATAATTTCTATTGCTATCTTTACCTTTCCTTTGTTATTAACCAAATCCATTATGCCTTAACAAGGCTCTTGGATTTGAACTAAAATAATTCCTAGCTGTGCTGCAAAACAGCAGAAGAAAATATTTTCAGGGAATGACCGCTACACCCCATTATCCCTTGGAATGTATAGATGCTTCCAGCACAATTATTCTCCTTTTGGTAATTACTGTCTTTTTGGCTTAGTGTTACATGTGAACCCAATCTCTGTGGCAACAATCATAGTTAAAATAAACCACAGCTTGTCATAACATGTGAATTCAAAACATGTATATATGGGAAGACAATTCTTAGTAGAGAAACTAAGGTTTATTTGTTTATTTATTTATTGGATTTATATAGCTGCCCATCTCACACCGAGTGACTTGATACCAAGATTGGACTGATACCACCATGTGATAATGTTTCAGGATCTTCATTCTTATATTTTTCACTTTTTAAAAAAAAAAATACCATTATTCTGTAATGAGTCAGAGAAGAGGCTTAGATACGTGTTCATATATCGGACAGGTAGCGTAACTTTTCTAGTTCAACAACAGGATCTTTTTCCATTAACAAAACAGCCACAACCACAACAACAACAGGAAGGGAACTGCATGGAAACTACCAAAGTCAATAGTAAACCTCTTGGTGGCTTTAACAGAATGAAACCTTGCCCACAGTCTGCAGTTACTGAGGCCTCATAATTTTTGCAAAGCATACTGCAGTATATTTGCTCACATATTAGGGAACAATCATCAATAATTAAATCAAATTGCAGCTGTGAAAGAACAAAGAGTATGCTGTAATGTACCATATTCGCTTTAAAAAGCCAACAACGCTTGCTTGCGGTACTTAGTCATTCACCATGGATCTATGAGCTGTTAGTGCAGTTCAGAGAGATACAGACTGACTGTCTTGGTTGTTTAATTTTGGAAGGGACTGTTCTAATGGAATGTAAAATGAACAATAAAGGCCACAGAGAAAAAGAGGTACTGAAGTATTCGATTGCCAGCAATGATTGCTGATTTCCACCCCAGGTCTCATAGCTATTGCTCTCTGTGCATATCTGTAAAAATGAATAAACACATTCAGATCTATTTGTCTAGTTATTTTGCAGCACATAATAGTTCACCACAAATCCACATAAAATGAAATTCAATTAATCAACTTGCAGAATGAGCCTATCTCTTGCTATTTTTCTGTAATGCATTTTTCCCTTTGAATAAAACTGTAATCATTGCTGCAAAAATATCAAATTGGAACCAGAGAACAAACAGTATGGATTTATATTTAAAGTTTCTGAAGGCAATGCTGAAGCTTAAAAACTAGAGGGCTAAAATCCAATTAAAATTTATCATGAGAAATACAATACTTAGTTTCCTTTGAAGAGAAACCAACATACCTGGTTAATAACAAAACCCAGTTGTAATGAGCTTGCTTAATATGATCCAGGGTATGATTTAACAAGTCAGAGTAAATTGTTCATAGCATGGAAGGTCATGCAATGGGAAGTCGATTCACGGATGGAATCCTTATGTCCTTCTATTCCCACATGGATACAGTTATTTCCCAGAGTACATAATACAATGTCACTTCCCTGTAAGGGGTTATTAATTTTTTACCATCTGTGGAGACATCTTGCATTCATTTAGTTAATTTTATCAAGATGAAGATTGTTCATTAGAAAATAGCTTACCTCATTAATATAACAATTAGTTTCAGTGTCCCCACAAGAGAAAGATGAAGTCTTGGCTCCTATGTAGCTCAGTGGGAAGGAAAAAGGCTGGGAATCTAGGAATGGAATTACACTGGTGATGTTGATCATAAGGAGCCAGTCTCTGAGTTGAGGTGGTATGAGAAAAGGTACCAAAAAGCCAGTTTGCGTGCAGGTACCAATCCTTAGAATCAGTGAACTGGCATTTAAGTCATATTTCTACAACTGGCTCTGAAGCACCCAATGAGACGATTCAGGCAGCCTTAAAACTGATGCTTTATTGAGCATGAAGGTTGAATAAACAGATGCCATCAAGGGAATTCCCTGATTGTTTGACTTAAAGCTTAAAGAGTTGAAAATTGTCTTTCTTCCTTTTGCTACACATCCTTCAAGGATAAAGGAGTGGTTTCAGTTTAGGGAAGGGGGGCAGAAAATTGGCCAAGGAGGGCCCAGTGATGAAAGGAGAGGCTGGTTAGATGAGGACTGAATGCACAACAATCTTTTCCTACAAACTGTGATGGAAGTAGACTATAATCTCCATCACCTCCTTCAGTGATAAGGAAGTCCATTAGATCTCTCCTTGCATAAGAAACTATGTTCCCAGCACCTTTCTGGGCTTTTCCTATTATTATTGAAACCCATTACCTATTGCTTGCTACCTCATCTTCTTCAAATAAAGGTGTGTTTGTTTTGTCTGTGGAAAAGGGGCAAAGGATAATAGGTGATGGAGGTTATGCTGGACTCTGTGTAGGCCTCTTTTGATTCTGCTGATAATGATTTGGACAGAGCTCCCTCATAATGAGACCACTCTGCAGTGAATGTTCTCTATGTCCTTTCAGCAAATTAAAATTATATGAGAATTGAGTAGGTCTCTCTTCCAAAAAGCCATACAATAAAGAAGGCTTCTTGATGAGTCTACAATTGGGTGAACAACCCATGAGCTGTATGTAGCTCAATGGGAAGGAGAAAGGCTGTTCTAGGAATGGAATTACACTGGTGATGTTGATCATAAGGAGCCAGTCGCTGAGTTGAGGTGGTATGAGAACAACCCCAGCATCCCATTTGTATCTGCCTGTGCCTCCTGAGTAGGCAAAAACAGACAAAAATCATTAATAGAACAGAGTAGTTTCATGAGCAAAATGAGTATTTTAAACCTTGCAGAAATGTCAGGCTTTCAGAGCACCCCTTCAAATCCCTAAATCCTCCCATCAACAAATCAGGTCAATGTTTCCTGTGTTGAGGGCATTAATGAACAATATGAGTGTCTTAAGCTCATACCATACCTCTTGCTACTTCCTGGTAGTGGAGATAATGAAAGTGTGGCACCCATCCCCACCCAAAAAAAAAAAAAAGATCATCTAACTCTAAGCTGCAGTAAGGACAGAGGGTTGTCTACAGGAGCCAGGCATTTTAATTTCTGCTTCTCGCAGCTCCTTGGCAACATAGTCCCCTAGTCCAAGTTGACCTTAGTTTTGTATTTCCCTTTGTGCATCACATGGCGGGAATAGGCAGCAGGAATATCTCTCCACCAACAGAGAGGGGAAGTGAGAGCACACATTTTTTGCTTAGAGAGCTCTTGTCATTGGGTAGATTTAAAATAATTCAATAAATAGATCCAGCAAAGAATCTGGCATGCTTTAAGAGCAATGTAAGTGGTTTAAGTACATGGAGCATTGTCTTGATTTGTGGCCTATTTGTGTTCAAACGTTTTTGCTGATCAGAACTTCCAAACGTAGAATAGTTTAAAACATTCAATTTTAATCTAGCCTTCTATTTCCTTAGGATAAATTTCACTATACTCTTTTGTTTTCCTATATTCTGATCCTCCTCTATTTTCCCATTATTTTGCAATTTATTAAGGAGATAATATTATACACAAAGGATAGGGAAGCTTGCCATCCCCTACCATGAAAATCTGTCAAGAGAGCCACTTGATGGCAGTGGGATGTCCCAAACCAAATACTGCACGGATAGGATCAGAGCCAAAGGCAGGCAAGACTAATATTACCAGTACAACTCATTCTTTCATTGCACTTTCATTTCTCATCTATTGCTCTCTTCTACTCCCATATATATTTTTCTCTTCCCTTGCAGTCATATGGCTTTAAAAACAATAAGCCTCCAATATTAGAGTCCATTGGAGTTGGGTGGCCAATAAATTTAAATCAATAAATACATTAATGAATGAAATAGTTTTTTCCCTTTTGTAATGATGATTGTTTTGAAGGTTGGGGTGGATTAGAAATAGTAATTGCTTGAATGGGATCCTCCTATTTCAACCTTCTCCAATTTGATGTACTATATCCATAAGGGCATGTTCCAACTTATGATGTACATTTATCATTCATTCATTCATTCATTCATTCATTCATTCATTCATTCATTCATTCATTTTATACAGCTGTCCATCTCAAATACATGATTCTGGGCAGCTCACAGCAATTAAAACTAAAAAAAACAAACAAGAAACATATAAAAACAATATTTAAAAACCATACATATAGTATAATATGACAATATGCTGAAAGTGTAGTCTTTGGACTTGCAAACTGTTGTAAACAAGGCTTCATGTGAAAAAGTGTTTAAAACCCAAGCTTTGGTCCACATCTAAAGCTGCTCTGGGGAAGATTAAAACACTTGAGCCCTTTTGCTCATTCTCTTTGAACTTGGGTTCAACATGTACTGCTGGTGGAAATAGGCATACAGGTCTAGTTCCTGATACCCAAACAGTCCCTAGAATATTTGAAAAAGAGTGCTTGCTTGCATATACCTTTGGTAAAAAGACATTGGGATCCCTTCAGGTTCATTTAAAGGAATATGGGGAAAGTAAAACATTAAAAAGTAGGGTATTGGCTAGCTAAGTGACTCCAGAATGGTTAAAATACTAGCACCACTTAGCATTTTAATTTAATTGCAGAATAATAAATTTAGGTTGATTCATTAACTATTATGCAAAGTTATGAATACTGATGTTTTATTCATATTTCTAAGACAATTTTCAGATGAAAAGGAGAATTTGTAAGTCAACATTGGGAGAACCATGGAAACAACACTGGTATTGTGGCTGCTAGGCACTGTCAAAGCTTTCACAAGACTGATATTTGATTTGATAATAGTTTCTTAGACTCTTGCTACCTCATTGATAATTTAGCGGGTGGGAAGGAAAGTAGTTGCATCTCTCTCTCTGGCACCGGTGTCCTTGTAACAATGTTTTCAATCTGCTGGCAAGCAACACTGACATGTAGGTGTCTCATCCATTTATGGTTTGTGAGGGGTCTCTCATTGACCCCACAATTAGGCCTGTCCCACCCAAGCAGAACAGCTCAAGGTGAGCGCAACAGGGTTTGCTTTTATAGTCACCTGCTAGCACCATTTTTTAACCCCTGCCACCCCACTCCAAAATAGGGGAGATCAGAGCAGGGCTAAAGAAGGGTTACTCCCCTTCATTTTCACTAATAACAACAGAGGCAGTTTAACACACTAATAACACACAGGGGCAGCCACTGATTGTCAGTCTGCAAAGGCAAACTGCTTGCCCCACCATGTGAGGCACAAAATCTTGGGAGCTGATAACACGAGCCTCCCAAATCTATCTTTAAACTAGTTGTTACTTCCTTAGAAAATAGCAAAGTTGGATGGGAGTTTGGCTCAGAGAAAAAGGGTTTGATTAAGAGAGTAAGTATAAATAAAGCAACTACAGGTTGGCTCATCTAAAATGGAAACAGAGCCTCATGGAAAAAATCACAGTGAAATGAATTGGACAAAGCTTAATTGATTTTGAGATCTTCCCTGAATGATGGAAATATTTCATTCTACAACCTGGAATTGGCCCTGCTTTTCTTCCTGCCATCCAATCTTGCTCCCAAGAACTCTCAAAAGAGAAAAGACATTAGCAAGCACTTTCCTGACTAGTTAACATCCCCTCAAGGATGAAAGGGGTTGGGTTTATGCAGAATTTTAGTCAAATGTCCCTCCTGGATTTCCTTATAAGGGAAGGAACATCACGGAATACAATCTCTTCTGCGTGCTCTGACAGGACTTCTGCTGCTTACCTGACTAGCAATGCCTATTACTGTACCTCATTGCTGCAGTACACTGATGACCAGGGTTTCAGACAGCAGCAACTTTGTCACAGCTTGGCTCTAGAATCTCACCAATGGAACCTCAGTCACAAAATCTTTTCATGGCAGACAAGAGGACAGAGGAAGTACTCACTCACTCCTCTCTTCCCCAGCATCCCATGACCCTATTAAGATGATTCAGAGGACTGAAGGAGCCTACAGAAGAATACAGGAGGTGACCCTGGGAGAGAAAGGGGAGAGAATGAGTCAACAAAAACTGTATTCCCCAACCTTCTCCAGAAAGATCCCACCTACAGGATCTCTTTCCTTTCCATGAATGAAAGGAACCCCTCTGCTTATGATAGGGATGTTCTGGATTAAGCTGTAGGTTGCTTAAAAAGAGGTAAAATGAATAACAAAATGAATCAACCTGTTCAAAATGCAGTGCGATCATTGAAGAACAGGAGGTTCCCAATGTCTTATGGAAAAATTAAATTCACGGTTTAAACTTAACATTCAGGAACATATCATTAGCTTGGGAAGGGAGTGAGTTAAAACTTGATGAGCCCCTTTTAGCAATTCACCTAGTGTGATCATGCACATATAGTAAAATACTTTAGCTAAACATACCTTAGGAGATGGCTAGGAGTAAAGCAATTATAAACCTTTTAAAATGCCAAAAACCCACAGTACTTATGAATATTTGGTGGCACTTTAAGCCTTTTACAGCTCTTAACCGCCCTAATGTGAATGTCAAGTTCTCCTCTTGATTTTCAGCTAGTCATACCATCATTATTTTCCTATGGCTCTCTAACACCTGGCCTTTTTCAACTTAGAAAGGGCTCTACAACTTAGGCAGCCTTTTTTCTTTAAAGTAACAAAAAGAAAAATCAACTGAAATTGTTCCCCTAATGACAGACTTCAGTGTGGTTTCCTTGTTATTCCCTGTAGCACTAATGCACATTTGAATAAAATTCCCCTGTTTATTCCTAACTTCCATTAATTTTATTTTTGCCTTTCAGTATTCTGTCAGCAATCATTTATGTTTATTTGAATCCATATATGTTCCTTAATTCATTCTTCTAAAATCTACAGAGCCCTACATTAGCTTGCCCGGAATAGTGGCTGGAGTGTTGGACCGGGAGCAGGGAACCCAGATTCATGCAACCAGGGAGAACACTGGGTGACTATGGGCCAGTCACTATCTCTTCGCTTATCCCACCTTAAGAGTTATTTTAAGGATGACTTTGGAGGGGCCATATATTCTGTCTTGAATTCCTCAGAGGAAAAAAAGCTATAAAGGTAATAAATGAAGTATATTATACATTATTATATTGTGGATCACAATATGATACATTTTCTCTGGAAAGTGGCACTATGGTCAAAAGGAATTTTTCTGAAGTACACATGGTATTATGGGACCATGAATAGAGAAGAAATACTTATGTGTCCATAGGACATGGACAATTAAATTGTTTAACAATTATTGAAATGGTTAAAAAGAATCTTTGTTGCCTTCCTTGTGTGACTGTGATTTCCTGTCTACATCCTCCTCTGGGGTACGAGTTATGGCAGATTAGTTGGGTAGTGTAGACATCTGGTTTTCAGCTACAAGTGCTGTGATCCAGTGTGCTTGGCACAGAGGTGGCAATGAACAGGGTTGCTGGCTCAACTATATGACTGGTACAGTTCAATGGTGAATAGCAGTTAACATCCCATGGCAGTTGCCACAACTGACAGAACTATTGGAGCACATGCAATGCTTGGAAGTGGAGATCTGCAGAGCATTGGAGCATCCAATGAGGAAATTCACTAGAGAACCAGAGCACCTAACAATAGCTAGATCTTAGAGAATTTTCAGGCTCAATCATGTGTTGGACTATGTTGGTAGTGTTGGGACTGGTGGAAAACTGAATGGTGGGGCTACTTGACCAGGTCTTTGCAGAAAGGAAAGGGAGAGCTGAGAGCTGTTGCCATTGGCCTTCCTTAGAGACTGCCATCATACAGTAGTTGTTCCTTTACCCTAGTCTCAAGCTCTTCTCAGCAGGCAAACTCAGGAAACAAGAACCACTCGGATTTCTGAAAAGAATTTTATTGCTAGTAGGGTAATGTAACAGAATCTTGAAGGCCTCCCAAAGAACTATGACCTACTGTAATTAAGGTGGAATTACTCTGAGTGTCTTTCTCAATTTTTTCCCCTTCCTCAGGAATCTTTTCTTACTGTTGCGTTCCACCCTCCATTTTCCCATTCCATCACATCTAGGCATAGTACTTGATGGTTGTCCCAAATGGGCCCAATCATGAAACTGGAATAACAGAGCCATTTCAGGTGGAAGGACACGTATACAGAAGAGGCAAGACTTGATTGCTTGGTCATGACCACCATCCTGAATGTGCTGTGGATATCCCTGTATAGCAGGAAGGATACGTGAACAGCCATTCTGGGTTAAAGAAGGCATTTCAGATGGACATGTGCAAGAAAATAAGTCAGATACTCATAAAACCCAAAGCATTTTCTGAAAAGGGCATGGTGGGGAAAGATTGTAAAGCAGGAGCAAACAAGGAAATGAAAAATAACAAAAATTATGCACCTGTGGTTTTTAAAGACAATTCAGCATTCTTTTTCCAGTTTAATTGATTATATCAAAGATTTTCAAACTTCCATCAAATTGTTCTTTTTATGAAGGGAAAAACAGAAACCTATAAATGGAGAAATGCTATTCTTTTTTAAAATTTAAGTAATAAATTACTTTTTTGGAGTTCAGCCCCCATGTATGAAGCTCAAAGATTAAGTGCAACCCATAGCCTGAAAAAAAGTGCAGCCCTGGGTTATAGCAAAAGACCCAGAGCCTTAGAGAAATGGAAATGAACAATTCAGATGGCCAAACTTTCATAATCAATCTCAGTTTATGACAGTCATTAACTGGTTCCTGCATATCAAGTCACATTACATTGGCCCACATAAGTGTTTGCCTGAGGAAAGTCAAAAAAACCAGTTGTGTGGGGGAAAATAAACATGATTTATTAACTTAACTTGGGGAATATAACAAAGTTATATTACTCTGTTGGCCTTGCTCTTCCTACACACTCACCTGTTAAATTTGGCAGCACGTCCATAAAAGCATTTTGCCCAGGTATGCATAGTTATTCTAATAAAGAGATGCACCAGGTTTTAATAATGGGGACTTCTAGGCTCTCTGTGGGCTTCCCAGCTGTCTTGAACACTCTTTCTTAATAAACAGTGATTTTGCAAATTAAACTGGTGCCAGGGATTCAATTAAATCCCAGTGACTGACATTTTTAGAAAAAAGAGACTAACTCTCTAGTGGAATAAAAACCTAATGACAGATTCTCACTGCGCAGTTAAACGGCAGTACTTGCTAATCAACGAACTTGGTATGACCCTATTGAATTCCCAGTGTAGTTCACAGGTTTATATAAAAGTAAGGAAGTGGGATTTAAGAATTTAAAGCTTTGCTTTCAGACCTCAATGCTTTTAATTGGGATCACTACAACAATAACATGAGGAGTTAGTTTCACTTCTCTCAAATATACTGTCATCATAACGCCTAGCTTTGATTCCTCCTACCGTAGTCACTGCTGTTATAAATGCTGGGGAAATCAAAAGAAGTTAAACAGTCTAAAGAGAGTGATTTCTAGGTTGTTACTCTTCTTGGGTAAATGATAAGATTTCTAGGACATTCATTGATTTTTGGTTGAGTCTCCTGTATAAATCTAACAGCATAATGGAGTTAAGCTTAGAACTGATCTCAGCTTCTTCTAAGAAAGGACAGAAATTTTATAGCATTATCTATACTTCAGGGAATCTTAAATTAATGTGTGTCATGGAGGTTTATATGAAGGTAATCACTCATTATAGGTTTAATCACTTCACATTAGTGAAGACTCTAGACTCCAATTCTGTCTGGTGAAGAAGGCTGTGAATGTAGTTCAGAAATCATTGGAGACTAATACAGAGTTAAATCAAACTATTAAATCTTGGTAGAACAAAATAAACTTAAGGCTAAGTCATATGGCTTCACAATAAGAGACTTTTGAAATTTTACTGTTATTTATTCATACATTCAAAGTATCTTCATAATTTGTTTGTGTGGTTACTACTATTTCTGTGGAATCCTGCACTAATTATATTTTTGCTCCGGATGAATAGTTTTTAGAACTATTTATCTAATACAGTACAACTGAGAAACAAGGCAAACTTTTAAAATTATCTTATTCTTTTTTTTTTTTTTTTTTTGGTCTTCTATGAACAGGGCATTCTTTGGGTCTTTGGGTCCACACATGAGATCAGCTTGGTGGAGACAGCTAGTAAGCAGTGAAGAAATGATTCCCCAGACTTATTGCAAATATTACAACTAGTGCTGATGCCTCAGCTAAATAAGGGTGTACATATCTGAATTTGTCTTATCAAAATCGTGTTTATAGCTGCAAATCTGAGTAATGTAAAATATCACAGTCCTAATGGGACGGTGCTTCATCTCACTTGAGAGATACATAAGGGACTCTGAATTCTTAGTAAGAGTTTGTGGGAGGGCAGTCTAAGATATAAATATTCAATACTTTTATATTGCTCAACAGCAGAAGTTGTCTAGACAGTAACATGCCTACCCATTGGAAGAAGAGTCTCCCCCTCCCCCAGCAATTGGGTGGAGTCACAAACAACAATAGTAGAAGTTCCAAAAACAAAGAAAACAGCATGGGGTGCAGATGGTTAGAGATATAAGCTACCATTGAAGATTAGTTGCTGCTTAAAAGAGCCTGTTTTCCTGGTGAATGTTATCCTTCTTGCAATGCCTAAGCAAGACTAACCAATTTTTTTCTTATTCTTTGTTGTCCAGTTATTTCTCTTCATCTCCATCCAGCTTCATTCTTCATGCCCTTTGTCTTTTCTTTTCTTATCAGCACAATTACTCCTTTCCCTATCTCCATCCTGTCCCCCTGAACTATTTTGCTGAAGGAAGTGGTATGCCATAATTCCCCAAAGACTCTGATAACTATCTGTAATCTCTAAGAAGCTGGAGAAGTCCAGGGAATTGAATCAAATTACTATGTGGACTATAAAAACAGGGAAAATGTGTAGCCAGGAATCTGTGCCAGGTGTTTGATTTCTGTTTTCTGTGTTGTACTAAATCACTCTCTAAGTTATTGGGTGTTTAATTTCAGCATTCACCTCTCAGGCAATATTCATGAAGATATCTATTTTTCTTTAGAATCTTGTGTGACCTGTAATCATTTGAACACTCTCCATTCTCTTTATGGTAATTTTGAGCAGAGAACTCTTGATTTGTTGCAGATCATTGCCACCTTATGGTCTGTCTAAACTATTGCATTTTCTTTTGGAGTTTTCTTTATTAACTAATTTGCAAGCCGCTGTATTATCATGATCAGGGCTGTTTTGTAAGTATCTTTTTTACACTGAATGTATGCATTTCAATATTTAATGTTAAAGGAGGGTTTACATTTTTAAAAAAAGTTTTATTTTTTTCATTTTCTGTAAGATTAATTTACTTCTGAAGGAGGGAGAGGAAGGGCTGAATTCTCTAGTTACTCTGCCTCTGCCCAATGTACTCCTGGCACTATACAAATTATTTCAGTGTTTGATTTTGATCTTTTAATTACCAGAAGGACAGCACAGGGTGAAAGAACCTTATCTGTCTCATGTACCATGTTAGATAGTCAGATGCTAGTTAAGGTGCTTCCTGGAGGTTAGATAGTGTCAGCAGGAAATACCAAGCCAATATCTCATAGAAAGAGGTAAACTTATCTGAAGACCAAGTAAATTTCTGGGAAAGAAGTTGAGACCTCCAACCTTCCATCCTGTAGGCTTCAGCACTCACTACATGTGCCTTACTCACTTACTGTATGTAGGTGTACTGTTGGCTATATCATCCTCACCTACCAAATTATTTCCTTCATGGTGCAGAATAGAGGAGGGATTGTCTGGTGTCCTACTTTCTATCTCCATTCTGCCACTATTAGATACATAAAACTAGTTAAGTCTGGAATAACCAAAGGCTGCTCCCTTTAGGTCTGTCCATGCTAATTACCCACAGTATTGTTCCCAGTGATGCTGGAAAGTTCTGTGCCTTTTAATATATAGATATAGATCATGTAAACTGTTGCCTACTGTTCATTTCTTTTGTCCTGCTTTTGCCTGCCTTTTGTTTCATTTTTCCAGTTAACTGTTTTAATGTTTGCTGATGTCTAATAAATAAAATTAAGCTATATTTATCTTCTAGCAAATCAAGTAGCATGTGTGCTTGCTCTAATCTGGATATAGGGACTGACTGGGGAGTGTGCTGGGGCAAACCAAGCTGGAAATTAGACACAGTAATTTTTCCAATATGTACTACATATATACTTTTATGAGCGACTGGGGAAATCTCCAGGATCAATTTTAATTGGAGTTGTCTTCTGCAGATTGAAAAGGTGGGAAAGCTCCACAGTACTTTTGTTGTGTGGTTTTTAATTTTTTTTAAAAAATGTCTGTTCTTATTGGGGCAGGTGTCTTAAGTTATAAGCTTCTTTCCTTTCATGTAAACAACTGTGGAACTGTTGTTTACATGAACTGTTGAACTGTGGAGTCCTTGGTGCTCTCTGAGCTTGGTTGTTTGTTTGCAGACGTTTCATTACCCAAATAGGTAACATCATCAGTGCAAGTGACTTTGGTGTTTGCTGCCTGTTTATATATAGTAGCTTGCCTTGCCAGTTTTGGTGGGGGTGTCCTACTTTCTATCTTGAAGGAATTCCTTGGTGATTCCTCCTTAATCTCACAACACATGGACAAACTCAACCACAGTTTCAACTAATATTTATTAGCATTTTAGATCACGCCAAATCCAAAAATGCTAGGGAATTCCTGGAAGCCTGGCATTCAGACAAATCAGCCATCAATAGACATATAGAGAGAAACCACATTTACATACCATTCAAAAGAGACAATAAAAAAGCTAAGAAAGGAACAAAAAGACCAGAACACATCCCTTCCAGCAGCCTACACCCAAATAATCAGGGATCAACACCTGACAAACAGTCAGAAAACAATACTTTAATCAAGAAACCACCAAGAGGAAACCACACCCACATTAAAACTAGCAGGGCAAGCTACAATTATATATATATATATATATATATATATATATATATATATATATATATATATATAATTCCTAAATGCCCTAAATGAAAGAATTTGGATGTGGAAAACTTGCCATGGAAATTCCAGGTATAATGGAGATTGACTCATAATAATAATTAATATTTCATTCTCCTGACTCAATTTCAAACCAATATGTGATTGTTCCCATTCAGAATACACAGCAAACTCAAAAATCTGTTTTGGACAAGTTACAATTCTATTTGGTGGGCTGAAACTCAGCACTTGCTATGCATGCATACTATTCATTTTCTCAATAGGTATGTAATTATCTAAAGTGATCTTCAAAATAATAGGAAGTTCCAAGGCTTCAAGAATCTGGGTGCATAAAATAATTTCCCATGTATCTACTTTGATTTCAAAATTTAGCACAGTAGATAAGACATGGTGATTTTTTGTGGAAACCATGTAGCTGCAAAAGCATTTTAATACAAATGAGTATCATTAGGAACAAATTTTACTGCCATTATTTAAAACTTAGAATTGATTACTGTTAGTACATTTTCTGAAATTGTTTTTTAAAAAATCTCTTGACATTGTTTAGGCTAATGAGTTTTACATGATTTTTCTAATATTGAAAGCAAGAAGAAATATCTCAGTCATCAGCACCCTGAAGAGATCAAGCTTCATTGAAGCAGTTAGTCTTTTCATCTTGATATAGAAAACTGTCTCCTGAAGAGCATAGAATTCTATAAGTGAAAATAAGGGCATCTAAGTTAGAATACAAATGCATTTATCTTTACTTGTTTTCCTCTAAAACTAGTATAAACCATATTCACTCATAAGGAATACAGTACTCCTCGCTCTATGACCACAATAGGGACTGAAATATTTGTTGTTAAGTGGGGCATCACGTGACCACATTCGATTTTATGACCTTTTTTGTGGCAGTTGTTAAGGAAATCACACTAGTCCCCATTGATTTTGCTTGCCAGAAGCTGGCTGGGAAGGTTACAAATGGCAATCACATGGCCCTGGGATGCTGCAACTGTGGTAAGTGTGAGCTGGTTGCCAATCATCCAGATTGCGATCACATGATCACAAGGGCACTGCGACAATCATAAGTGTGAGGACCGGTCATAAGTAACTTGCTTTGAGTGCCATCATAACTTTGGATGGTCGCTAAATGAATGATCATTAAGCAAGGATTACCTGTAGACATTATGCATGAACTGCAGCACAACAAAAGATGTATACCATGCTGCTTTGTGGAAGTGACTATGGCGAGGTCATCATTAAAACAGCACCTTATGGAAATCTTGGTATCAATATAGCATGAATTTATGGAGCATGATTGATTGCATGCTCAATCAATGCCTGTTTACATTAAAGTGGATTTTGGTGGCAACCTACAGTGCCAGGTGCTACCAAGGGATTGTTCCCAATCCTTGCCTTTTCCTTCTTTTCTACTTCAGGAGAGCATCAGATGATCAAAAAAGCTAAGAAGATTGCAGCTATAAAAAGACTCCTGTGACTCACCTGTGACCTCTGCAGCTGATCAAAAGACACAGAAACAGCTGGAGCAGAAGGAATGAAGTAAACAGGTTGCTTTGAGATAGGACACATGCTGCATTTTTAAAATGTGTTTATAAGTCCCATGCCCTTAGGGCATGCCATCAAGGACAAGAGTGCCATTCCACTCATTAGCCAGCAGCATTCCTCCATGGCTTTATGCATAAGAAATGTTTGCAATTCTTGCATGTACATGGTCAGTGATATACAGGGTTGTAACCTGTTAGAATTAAACATGCTTTCGAGATCACAGGCAACTGCCCAGGTTAAATTAACATGTCCAGGATGAATGGATTATGTCTACCACCAGGCTGCCATAGAAATGGCTTCTTCACGCTAGCCCATCTCTCCCCATGTTAATGAGGCATTCCTTTAAACATTTCAGTTAAGCCACTACTGTCAGAAGGTGCGCAGCATCGGCTGTTGTAGCCTCCCTCCATGCTGAGGTCAATTGTGCAAGAAATATGCTCATGTCAAACTCTCCTCCCAGAATATTGCACACTTTAACTTGAAAGAGCCACAGCGGCTCCTTAGGCTGTCAGTGTTGTCATTTAATGCAGCATTTAGATGTTGTTGTGTTGGAGCAATCTGTCAGCAAGCAAGCTAGCAAAATCCCTAAAGCCAACAAAATAATAGGAAAGGGCAATCTGAATAATAGCTTGAGGAAATCAAATCAAAGATTCCATAAAGTCTAATGCTAGGAAAAGCTGGCAGGGATTTTACAACTATAAATTCCAACACAGTAGTGCGGGTGAATTTAATAGAAAACAACAGGATCACAAAAGTGTAAAATTATCATGCAGCGCTGCTGATGCTAATCTGGGGGCAATAAATCTAAAACTGTCCCACCCCTTTAGTACAATCTTTGTTATATATAGGGAACAGAATGCTGTGTCACCAAAATGTAGCCCATCAAAGCAAACTTGTAGGGGCAAGTCAGGAGAAAGAGGTGGCCACTGCAAGTCCAAGAGCATCCACTGCCTGAGCCAGGGAAAAAGGGAAACAGAGTTGGTCACCATAAAAATATTTGTAATAAATACTATGAGGACGTTCTTCTTCCCACACACTTTCTCCTGTGCATCCCTCTCCAGGTTGTGAAAGACTATAGCAAAGTCTTGTCAGAGATTGTGTCTCGAAATCTTTCTTGTTAGTTGTTGGCGCATATACTGGATGCATTATGTGTAGGTTCAGTTTTAGCCCTTGTTTCTTGCAGCAGTTGAAAAGTCTGTTCCCACCCTGCTTTTAAATGTTCTTCCACAGAGATGCTAGGACCCTCTTATTTTCAAAACATCTGTAAAAGGGATCTGGCCAGGTTTGGGGGATAAGCGAAAAAGCCGATCCCAGCTGGGGTGGAGAGCAAACACTTTCCAGCGTTGTCCTACTTTTCCTGTGTGTGGTAAACATGCAGGGCTTGACACAGGGGCAAGTATGCCACCAGTTAACCTGCCTGGCACATGAGGCCTCAGAGCAATTGACTGGGTGATGCCTCTGGTCCTTGACACAGTGCAACAGCTGTCTGGGCAGCAGTTTTGGGGAGCACCAAGTGACAGTCTTGACTCTGGTTCACCACCAATCTGGTCTGCTTCCAAGGGCAATTGCTTGATTCTTCCTAATGGGATGGCTGGTCCTGCTGAAGCTTTGGCTGTTTGTTCTTGGCTAGTTTCAAGTTCCCTCTGGAAGGAACTGGTTCCATTTGCCAGAATAAGCCCACGTCCCAGGATGTCCGTGCAGAGGAGAGGGTGTGAGGGGGAGGGGGAAAGGCAGCCACAACCATGTGATCAAAGCTCCACTCCTTATTTTCATCTGTACATCCCCAAAACTGTCCCCACCAAACAGAAAGGGAGAAAAGGAAGTAGTCAATATAGTAATACCTACTAGTGGAATGTTAATAGTTGAATTCTGGGGAAGGCAGGCCTAGCCATTAAAAAGTCTTCAGTCCTTGCTGTAAGAGATCCCTGGCATCAACAGTATTTTGAGCTTCAAAAAAAGTAAATCAGGAAGTATTTGGACATTTGCCAGTTCCTGAAAGCAAAGTGATACACAGCCACATGGAAGACAAAGCATCCAAGCTTTGATAATCATATGTTAATTACAGAGTGGACAGGTGACTCTGCTACTTTCGTTTGAATTAAAGGAATTGTGCAGGCTCTCAGTCTAGATTGGGTACAAATTGAGAATTAGCTAAATGCCCTTTCAGCCTGGCCTATCCTGAGCTGTAGCCCAGCAATTCCACTATTGGCAAAACAATGGCCAGCTCGGGCACCATTTCCCCTCTGGGAAGAGATGACAAATACAAGTTAAGACTTTCTGCCTTCTCGCAATCACCCATTGCCATTTCACCACTTTCCTTTTTCCTGACAACAGATCTACAGCCCCTTTGCCCTTCCTTTTGTTTCTGGCATACCACAAAAAGGCCTTTTTTGTGGCTTGCAGCCTGCCTTGCTAACTTCAGCTTATTCTGCACTTTAGCCTTTCTGGCCCACTTCCTACAGCTTCAAGTCACTGCTTTGTGTCTTTCTTTGCACCTCTGCCCTTCCTGCCAGTTCTTATTCATGTCTCCCCCTTCAGCGTTTTAGAGAGCCCTGTGTGTATCCACACTGGTGGTCTCTTTAGACGTCTTTCATTTTTCCTTCTAGCAAGAATTTTTCCAATTGTGCCTTCAGTGTCTTGCTTCACGGGATTTTCCATTTTTCCTGGACACTTTAGTCTGTCGGAATTTCAAGCCATTGCTTTTAAGCTACCATCAATCTGAGTTCATTGAAAGCCAGGGTACAATTCTGGATCTTTCTGTTCCTCTTCTCCTTAATATTATGAACTCAAAAATAGCACGGTCCCTTTCCCCCAAAGTTCCCATCAGCCTCACTTCTTCAACCAATTCCTCTCTATTGGTAAGGGTTAAAGGCAGAACAGCAGACCCCACTGTTCTTTCCACCTTCTGACACATGATGCTCTCAGCCAGACAGGGCAGGAATTTTCTGGAACTCTGACTCTGGGCAGGGTTAGATTTCCAGCAGGTATCAGGGTAGTTGAAATTTCCCATTGTCACTGCAGGGTGCCCCTTTGAAAGTCTGGTCATCTTAAACAGAAAGGCTTCGTCCGTATCTTCTGCCTGTCAAGACAGGCTATAATAAAGTCCCACTGTGATGCCACTTTTGCTTCTCTCTCCTTTTCTCCTTGCACAAATGCTTCCAGTAGGATTTCCATGTTCCAATCTGTGAATTTCTTTGCAGGTATGTGCTTGCTTTGTCTGCAGCTTTCCCTTGAGTTTGTTCCCTTAGAATACTCTAAGTTGTAGCCTTCCAGGCATGTGTGTTATCCCATCAAGTTTCAGTGGTGCCTATGACATCATATTTATCCCCCTGGGTAAGGAGTTGGAACATATATTTAATGGACATAACCATAACTGGGCTTACATTCATAAAAAGGATGAGTGATGAGCAATTTATTCAAAATATTAGGAATCCTGAAAATAGTTTCAATGGTAAAAAAATTGTAGTAGGGGGAAGGGGGACATTCTGTTATAGAAAGGCATCCAATTTATTTCACTTCCAGGATGATTTACAAATTAATTAGCTAAAGCCAATTGTGTAAGTTTTATCATTATAAAACTGCCATAGGGGTCCTAATAAAAAGGTTCTGCTAGCATAAATGATGATTTAGGTAAGCAAGTTCTTTTGTGTCTATAAATAACATTTGCAGAACTACATCCCCAGCTTCCAGAAAACTTAAAACAACTCTGAAGCTCAGACCATCAGTCATTTTCATTATTCTTTGTTCCTCTGAGTTTTTTTAAAAAAATACTGCTTCTGCAGTCAATTATTATAAGATTTCATGATCTTCTTCAACAGTATTCTTATATTAATCTTGTGCAAATCTGCAGATATTTTGGGGGCAAAAGCAGGAGCACTATAGGGACCCAAATACATATGCCTGTTGATCTTAGTTTTTGCAAGTATAGGCGGTTATTGTTCTCCCTCCTCCTCTGATACTGTCATGATGAATTTGCCTGGACACACAAATCTGCAAGAGAGGCCTTTTGAAGCTGTCTCAGCTTTCAGAAGCTTACATATCAGCTGTGTGCCAGGAGACCTTCTCCTGCATCAATGGCTATGGAACAAATTGCCTTGGGAGATGCGTTTTGTCCTCTTATCCCCTGCAGATCAAGAAAGACACAACTTTAAATCCAGACCTTTAATGTTTTTCTTTATGTATTTATTTGCATTTTAAATTGTTGTGTTTATTTGCTTTGAGATGTAGGGTGCCTCAAATCTTTGGTTTGAACTAAAAGATAAAATATGAACTAAACAAACACAGGACAAATAACCAGTGCCATCAAATGATGCTTTCTCTCTCTTGAAGTGACCTAGATTATGGAAGATCACAAGTAAGTGGATGTGATGGCATCACAAAACTATGTAGTGGCATCCACTTTGCCCTTGTCACTGTGAGAAAACAATTCCCCTTAAAGTCAAGGGTTCCTGTACGTAGAAACATAGGTGGGTTTTTAAACTGATGTTTCTTTATACAATCTTTCAACAAAAAGGACTCAAAGTGATTTACACATTGAAACTGGGCATCAGAAGAATGATTTGCTCTTGGGTTTCTGCTCTGCATTATCTTCTGCTCCCTTCTTTGAATGGGATATTTCTTGACCCTGTATCATGGCAGATGCCATCTGTGGAATCCACCTTTCAAAGTTTCAGATATTTCTGCTGATAGAGGCACATGAGGGGAGAACCAGCATCCTCATCCCTTCTTTCAGGACAGAAAGAAGACACTCTTGGAAATATGGGATCAATCAGTGGGCCAAGGCAAGAGGTTGGCTCTGCTTTAAGGAATGCAAAAGGCCTCTTGAAAGAAATGCAGTATTTGTGGAGCTCTTGTTTTACACAAACACCTCTCAGCTAGGATCCTTTGCAATTTCGTTGAAACAAACCTGCTACCTAGTGACATATTGAAATTTTCTCAAAGAGACTTTAAATTAAAGACAAGAGAGGAACTGCTATTAGAAGGATACATGTGTCAATGGTTTTCCTATGTACAACTACAAGAAATATTTAAAATAGATAAAAGGTTTTGACTATGGTAAGACTGAATTTGAAGCAGAACTATGTACTAATGATGAACATGTTATTGCAAAGATGTATAAACTATTATTAAAATTAGAGACAGAAGATGAACAAGTTAAGGACTGCATGACAAAATGGACTACAAATTTGGGCTATAACATACAGATGGAACAATGGGAAAATACGTGGCAGAAAGGATTGAAATTTACAGTGAAAAAATTCTGGACTGAGATACATATTTATATACAGAAGATCCTAAATATTAATATTCAGTCAAAACCGGTGTCTTTCCTTTTGGGTTCGATGGATAAACAGTTGGAAAAAACTCATGGAACTTTGTTTTTATATATGATAACAGCAGCAAGGTTTTTATATACACAGAGATGGAAAGATAAGACATTACCTACAATGGAAGAATGGATGGTGAAGCTGATGGAGTTGGCTAAGATGGCAAAATTGATGGCTTTGATTCAAGATAAGATGTCGTGTAATTTTAATGCTAACTGGAAACCTTTTCTGGACTTTTTGTGGGAAACAGAAAAAAATGAAATTATGTTGTATGGATTTGATGATTACAAATAATATGGGTTAATAGAAATAATGGAAATTATGTTGTAAATTTAGAGCAAGAGTTTGATGTATATTGTTGCTTATATCTGTTGCAAGGAGGGTCAGAAGTCAATTCTTTTCTTTCTTTTGTTGTATCTCTCTTTTTCTTTTCTTTTCTGCACTTTTGATCTTTTCTATTTTCTTTTTTTCCAATTTTTCTTCTTTTTCTTAAAATTCGTTTTTTGTTAATTTTTACTGTTCTTCTTTAAAAATTTAATAAAGTTATTATTTAAAAAGAAAAGAAACAAACCTGCTACAAAATCTCTGACCACAGGAGCAAGTTCTCCCCTCCCTTTTGGGGTATGTAAAGAACTTTACCCAACTACAACCTCTAGCTTCCAATGGAAAAAAAAAATATTTACCTCCATCCATATAGATATACAGACTGTATGTTACAAGAAAAATGTTAACCAATAAAACACAGGGGAATGACTTTCCTTGTGTCCTGCAGAACTAGCAGGTGATACACAAGAGACTGGGCAGACTCCTGAAAGATACTTCACATTTCTAAGGCACAATAGATATTTAAACAATTCAAGTCACCCTCCCTGCTTGCAAAAATGCCCGTAGCAACAACATGCAAAAGCCCTGTATAGTGGTTTTCTTCATTTTCTTCTTCATGGTTGTTAATCTGATTTACTGACTTTCCTAACATCTGGCCCAGCCCATTTCTTCTTCTCTCAGCCCTTCAGGTCTTGATCCTCCCCAGGCTGATCTTTTACCATCTTGCTAATCATGTTGGCCAGGCTTCCAACTGATATTGTATGCCCCTCAAGCTGCCACTCTCCCTTTGTGAGCTGCCTTGGGCTTCCTGTTTTTCTCCTCTTGCTTATTCATCAATAGCCTTTCTGAATCTCTGGCCCTAAAGCAGAGGTTTTTCACCATTTTGTGCCATGGACCCCTTTTGAGAGACCCCCTCTCAGAAAAATATATTTAAATACATAAATAAAATAGATATAGATTTTACTATAAGGGAACCCAATTATGCTCGAATGCAGTTTCAAAAATATTTTCAAAATATTAAAAATAATAACTATATTCAATAACAAGAGGGTACCCTTTTTAGGGTACCATTATTATAGTATAATAATTTTAGATAGTGAGATTTATTGAAGTTTACATTTTTTGAGTCTAAAGGCTATAAACAACTTTGTTGCCTACCTACATTGTTAAATGAAAATCTAATTTCAGTTAATGACTAGTAAAAATAAAGTTGTACTTTTTTTTTTTCCCATCTGAAATCACGGACCTTCTGAAATCTATTCATGGACCCCCAAAGGGTGTGTGGACCTCATGTTTAGAATTCCTGCTCTAAAGCTTTGTCTCTTATTCCCTTTATTACTTTATCTCCCTTTCTAAACTAATTTTTAGTTTTTAATGTTTAACCCCCCCCCTTTTTTTTTCCTAGCCATATACCCAGGCTAAACTTCTGCTCCTCCCCTTTCCCCCCATATTTGTTTGGGCTTGGCACTCACAGCTGCACAGCTTTTTAATATCTTTCCTGATTCCTCTAAATTTTAGTTCTTGTTTCTATACTCTGCTGGACAAAATCCTTCTCTTCTGAAATTCCCCAATTCTGATTTCCTTACTGATGCTGAGCTGTCTAACAAGAAGTTTCTTATTGCTTCCCTTAAGTGCCACCTCTGTTTACCTTATTATCTCTGAAGGTCTGATTTCCTCCATTTGTTCTTTCTTCTAGTGACAGACTTGTGCAACTGGACCCTGAGCTCCTAGATCAACTTCCTTAACTTCTCCTGGTAACCTCCTGCCAGTTTTGTATGAACTTTACTTATTACAAAACTCCACTGGGCTACATTTGCTCCATGAAGCAGTGCACTGTAGTAGAAGGACTGGCAATTACTGAGGGGCCCACATCCTCCAGGTTGGGGACAGGCACATCTCATCTACATTCAGACCAACCAGTTCTGGCTGGATTAGAGTGAGAATCACTTATCATGGCAACAGCTGGATAACTTCTGTAACTGCCAAAATCAGCTTGCGTTGAAGACCCATTCACAAGGGGATGCAACCATCACTGACTGAATATTTGTGAAAATCATCACCTCAGCTCTAACATGAATCCATCCAAAGAAACAGAAATCAAAAGGTAAAGAAACAAGCCTACCCCAAAACTGATGAAACAAAATACATTAATTGTTCATTGATTTTTTCTGTTTGTTTGTTTCTGACATTTCTGTGCCACTCCAAACTAAATGGCTTTGAGTGGCATACAACCAAAACAGGTATTAAATGAAGGAAACAATGTAAACCATAATCACACAATCTAACAGGGGCAGATTCCAGACTAAACAGAGCCAGGTTTTCACTTCTCTGCAGAAGTTCATTAGGGGAGTGTTGCTGCTGTTCTTGTTATTTGTTATCATTTTATTTTTATTTTTTTGCAGAATGTCAAAGCTACTTTCATTAGCTGACAGGAATCAATACGTTCAATTTCATGGAAGTTAGACAGGTTTTTATTAATCTTTGGCCAGCGGCCAAATGAAACCCCTTTATTTAATTTAGTGAAACACACTTTAAATTTGACAAAGCACAACTTCTAAAAATATTTTTAAATGGTAATCATGTATGATTAGTATATATAACTGAAGTAAAATTGTCAAGAACAAGGCCAAGGTGTTCAGGGACATGAAAGTCTAATGGGCCAGGAATTTCAAATAGCTCAGAATTCATGAAAACCTGTCATGGCATTTATAATCAGAGTTCCTTATGCCTTGAAAGCAAAGTAATGTATGCTCTGTTACCACAAATAAAATAGTCTGGCAGAAAACTTTTGTACTTTTTTTTTACATTTTCCAAACTGAAGACTGGAAGAAATCAACTTGGACATCTTTTACTGATTTATCAGCTTGCTCTACTCTAGACACCATTCCCTCACTTCAGTGGTGTGGCATTACATGTACAGTATTTTAGGAGCTAACCAAAGGATCCACCCAGTAAGAACTGATCATGTGCCCTTTACACAGTAGTACTTTGCATTATCTGGATCTGATACTTGCACTTGGGAAATGGTTTCCCACATGGTTATTATAGGCTGAGCTGAGGCAGAGAAGGGTAGAGAGGCCCACAGAGCAGACTGGGGAGAAAGTAAACATGGAGATATATTTTGACATGTAAAACCCTCCTGAGAAATATTTTAGGTCAACTGAAGGCTGGTTTAAGTTTTCCCAGGTGTGGGGTTGTGGGGAGAATTGGAAGAAACCAAGTCACTCCATTTCATACCTTCAAATCCTTAACTTTTTTTTTTCTTTCCTGATGTTAGAATTCCAATACTGTAAAGAGAAGAACTGTGAATATGTCCACCGGGCAGTATGGATATACAGTTTCTGTGGAGTTCTCGGTGCTCTCTGAGCTTGGTTGTTTGCTTGCACACATTTCATTACTTAACATCATAAATACATCATCAGTACCAGTTTCAGTTTCTCTCACCTGGAGCTTTCTCAGAGGAAATCTGATCCCTATGACCTTGAAATAGCATCCCACTGGCAATCTCATTGAATGAGAGGAACAAATGATGAAGCAGCAGTGTAAATCCCACCATGGACAAAACTGCAGAAGGAAGTACATGTTCAGCAAGATGGACCAATACAGACAGTTTCTATTGGAGGTTATATAAATTAAGACTGGTCCCTTGCTCAACTCTTTGCTTCATAGGACAGAGGTGTTATCTTGCATCTTGAAGAAATACCTGCCACCCATGAATAAAAACCTTATTTTGCTCTGGGAGATGCTTGTCATAAAGTTTCATATGAAGTGAAGTTCTTTTTTCTATCCCTTAATAAGAATGCTTTCTTGTTTTTCTATCTATCTATCTATCTATCTATCTATCTATCTATCTATCTATCTATCTATCTATCTATCTATCTATCTATATCATCTATGTCAGATTAATAGAAAGGATATTTCTTTTGTACTGTAGATATAAATCCAATATACCTGAAATCATAATTAGTATTTGAGCAGGAATGTGCAGACCAACATGTGGTCTTTGTGTTTTGTCCTGTTCAAGGCAGAATTAGACTTTATAGAAGTCATGGGGCTGCTATTCTCTTTCTCCCTGCTTCTTCACAGGAAGTATCTAGTAAAACATAGTGCAGACCAGGATGTAATCTGTAGTTTTATGCCTTTCCCATATCATCGTCTACTGGGGTAGTTGGAGAAAACATCAATCCAAGCTGCATAATGGTCACAGAGCAGGAAGAAAAGCTTTAGCCTATCTCTCTTCTGCCCCAAAACTCAGTGCAACCGAGATGACGGAGTTCCCACCAACAAGAGTAATGGGATAAGTTCCCCACTTAGTAAGCCCAGCCATACCTTCATCCTCGTCTTTCTAGCTGGACAAATGAAGTGAGAGAAACAAATCTTTCCTGGCTGGGATTCTTCCTTTGCTGCTCCAGCAATGAAGCCTATACGTATGTGAATGCCTACGTATGCACTATTGTATGTGCATGCATGAATAGGCACATGGCTGAGTATGGTACATGCACGTCCATGTATAATTAGGGGAGTCTAACCCACTTCCCAGCTTTATATGTTACAAATATTGCTCACCTCCAACTGTACAAAAACTGGGCTTATCACATGCCTTCAGTGTCATGGCATTTGTATCACACATTGATTCCTTGCTATTATTTTTCTTTTTAGAAGTACATGGTTTTACATGTTTCCAAATACCTCTTGATGAAGAAAGTTTCCATGGAAATGTAAAAAGCATGTTTCAGCTGCTGTGTTGTGGGACAATGCTTACAAAAGTCACAAGCCCTTATTGTTTCTGTGTGTATGTGAGTGAATGTGTGTAATATTATGTAAAGCTTTATTTAGCAGTGCTCTACCTGCCATCTGGTTTATGATTATATTGACTCCCAATTTACACAATACTATATCTCAGCTTCGAATAATTCCATATGCTGGTTTAAAAAGTGAAGTGAGTCAAGGCCTTTTAAAAAAGAATTCCTGTGCAACTGAATAAATGCCAGCTGTATAATCCTGCAGCAAAAGCCTTCAATGCATTCATCTGTTCCATTTCCGTCATGATGCCTCCCCAAGACACAGAAGCCCCCACTCCTGTTGGCCTTCTGCAAAGCTACAAAGACTTGGCTATTCTCCCAGACACTGGGCTCAGGGTGCTAATGGAGCTCTGAATTGGGTTCTATCTGTTCTTTGTGACATTTTTTTAGGGGCCTTGATTGTTCCTTTTTTTAACACTAGTTTTTAGTGTTATGGTTTGTGATTGTTGCTTTTATCTGTTTGCTACCCAGAGTGCCATGGTAGATGAGTAGACATATAAATAAGTTAAATAATTAAATAAATAAATAAATCTAGCCTTAATGCTACTACGCATCTTGGTTTGTTCAGGCGCTTGTAATATGACCCCTCTTTATTTAGCCCAATGCTATTTCTTGTTTATTTTATTCCTACACTGAATGTAACACAGAGCCAAACAATAGTTTGGTGACTCTAACTCTGAGGTTTTCTCTCTAAAGAGATCAGATCTTTTAAAATACAGGGAGATTAGATAAAGGCTCCCATTTTTAAGCAAATAAAGAAGGTGATCCATGATGCCTTCTATTGTTTTCAGTGAGAATACCCTTTCTGTTTCCCACTGTTATATCTATGACAGCCTACCCAGAGTATAACATTTGCAGACATTCTCCATGCCCGCAGGCTACTAGCCATGTTTCAGATGAAGTAACAAAAAGATTCTGGTTTTAGACTGGTTAAAGATCTCCAAAGGGGTTATAGGCTTCTTCTAAACTTCTTGGAGCTTTATACTTCAGATTGGGCAGGCTTTAAGGCTTCGCATTTTCTGAGCATTCCACCCCAACAGAATGTTCTTCTGGATGTAAAAATACTTAATACTTTTTTATGCAGAACAATATGTTTTTGCCAGACCTGGGAATCTCTCCCACTAAAAACATTTGAGAAAAACAAAACAAAAAGAATTTCATGCATTTCTCCTTCTATATTTTCATTACTTTGGACAGAAATATTAAATTAGAAGGAAATGGGTAAACTCATATAATTTTTCATTTCTTTTTACACATGAATTCACACCCCTACTGAGAAGAAATTTGAACCATTTTTTTCCAGCTGGGTATGACACTGAACCCACTACGTTCCCATACAAAAAGCTTATCTGTAGTACAGTTTTTTTCAGTTATCAACCTTTTCTATCACTTTTTAAACATTTGTTTTACTAACGGGAAACCTTGTATTTGCAATAAGCTTTGCAATGCATACATTTTATATCAACGTTTCCATTAATATTGCAGTATCTTGCTTAAATTTCCTTGATACACAATTTCAGTGCTGAGTTCCTGCATCCAGGCAGTCTTTGGCAGAAGCAGGCAACAAGCACAGTCCTCGCGGGACATGGCACACTGACCCACCCACCGACCCATCACAGCATCAACTGAAATCAACCTAGACTCCAAACGCAAAGGTGGATTTGGAATGTAGCTGCCTTCCCTGGCCGAGGAGAACTCTAAGACAGCCACTGGATAGTCTCTGCTAACACACTTAATGGTGCTATCTCAGAAGCTGAAGCATGGAGAAGACTATCTGAATGTTTTAAAATCTCTACCTGGTTTACGGTGTTTCCATTAATTGGTTACCTGAGCTACAGTATATGTAGCTGGCTTCTTCTAAGGGAAACAAATAGATTGAAAACGAGGTTAAAAAGATACCATCTTGGGTGAAAGGTGTAGTCTCATGCACAAGAAAGAGGCAGAAGATTTTCTCTTTCTCCAGATGAAATCTGCCCATGCATATTTTATGTGAAAAGTAAGATGCAAATAACAGCAGCTGTACCAACAGCAGATCCCACCCTCAAGTATTCTGACGGGCGGTGTGGAGGTGATGAAGCTCGTTGGCTCATGTTCCTTCAGCCATTCAGCCCTGGGTTTTGTCCATAGGTGAAAAAAAGCTGCCATAATGTTGCAGACTCTGCTACAGCCAGAGGCACCAGAGAAAGTCCACTAAACCATTGAAACAAGTCAAATTTCTCCAGGTGATTTTAAGGCACATACTTGATACAATGTAATGCTTTGGATTGCTCTGAAGCTTCTCTTTGGTATTCTGATTCAGTAAAAAGATCCCATTGAATTGTCTGTTACTTGAATTTTCACACAGAGTTACATAATTTGCCTAGTAGTTTGCAGAGAGAGTGACACAGATCTTCTCTTCTCTTCTCTTCTCTTCTCTTCTCTTCTCTTCTCTTCTCTTCTCTTCTCTTCTCTTCTCTTCTCTTCTCTTCTCTTCTCTTCTCTTCTCTTCTCCCCTCCCCTCCCCTCCCTCTCCCTCTCCCTCTCCCTCTCCGTCTTCTCCTTCTCCTTCTCCTTCTCCTTCTCCTTCTCCTTCTCCTTCTCCTTCTCCTTCTCCTTCTCCTTCTCCTTCTCCTTCTCCTTCTCCTTCTCCTTCTTTGTATCAGATCAGTGTTCAGTCCAAACCTTATGAAGGTGATACATCTGCAAACTTGGGTTAAGAATCCCTGAGTGGGCACAAACATGATATTATGAAGCCATAGTGCAATTAAACATATTTCTCAATTGCGGTAACTCCTGGCTACATATTGTTCAACCACGGTGTGATGTGAAGGAAGATAAATTCCAAACAATATGTATGTTTATCACAGTTGCTATATTTGTCTGGTAGATAATGAAATATTTACATTGAGTTCAGGATCTGCATAGTGAGAATTTTCTCCTGTGGGAAATGGGTCAACCCTATCTGGTATGCAAATGAGGCTACAAACTTCTTTATAGTCTCAGTAACCAAGCAAAATTTAAAGTAAAATCATATTTCCTCATTATCTGATATGACAGGAGGAAGAAATACACAAATTATTCTACTAGAGCTATCAGATCTGGACTTCAACAATTAGACAACTAGTAGATGGAACCAAAGAGTTTTTGGTTTCTTTTCGCCATCAACAACTAATCATCAGGGTTTTTGCAGCCCTAACTGTACAGATGGAATAGATGTTGTATTATCCAAATGGGCAGAAGCTGGCACATTCTGCTATGGATTAATACAGATGTCTGGAAGATCTCCAAGTTAGGAGGCTGCATTCACCTACATTTCATTCTATAGCAAACAATTGTATATAACTTACTATTTTTTACATTTGTCTGGATTTCAGCTGGCTATTTCTTAAAAAAATAATTTGTATTATTTTAATATGCACCCATCCCACATGAATAACTGCAGATGTACTGCAACCCCTCTGGCTACACATACCTGCAGAATGGCCTTTAAAAAGAAAAAAAAAGTTGACCAACAGTTGATGAAACTTAGTTTTGGCATTTTCCTAAGAAGAAAATCACTCTGTTAATGCAAAGTGTTATTGCATTAATAAACCGTTAATGTCAGTTCTTCCATTTGCTGAATTTGCTTTTAAGTGGCATAATATATTTATGAGGCACTATAGGAAAATATAATTCAGTTTTCCTTTGTTTGCATTAACGGTCACCAAGTCATCTGTCAATTAATCTTCTCTGTAAATGACCCTTATGCTGGAGAGGAGATGCCTTGTACATATTTGCAGGGATGTCCTTTACAAGAGCCTGCCACTGAAGTCTAACACTGAACCTTTCCAATTTCAACTAGCTTTCAGCAAGGCAGATAAAAGCAAACCAGAAGTAGCATGTGGCCTGTCCTTCAACTTCTGTTAAAGTTTGTAAAGAATTGAGTTCCTGTTCTTTGAAACTATTCTGCTCTAATTCAGCTGGGTTTTACAAGTCAAGCTTTCAAACAGTTCTTTTTAAAAAAAATAAATGTTTCTGGAAAATAAACTAGATGTGATAGCTACAAGCAGCCACACACAAGTTCATTTATTTGGTCATGATGAATCTCGCAAATCTGGACAGCAGAAATCTGGTTGACCACTAGATGGCAGCAAAAGGATTATGGAGAAATCAATATGTTTTGCTGTCATCTAGTGGTCATCCAGAATTATGCAGCCAAGATATGGTAGATATAGTGAGTGAAGTGAAGGTGTCGTATCTTTACTACATGTTTGCTTGTGGGTTTACTAGAGGAGTGGACATTACCTCTTGTTTCAGCTTATTTGGTTTTCAGTGACCATGGCTTAAATCTAGAGTCACAAGTGAACCCGTGAATCCTTCAGATGAAGTCTCCAAAACCTCTCCAAACATTGCCACAAAGTCTAATACTGAAAATATTATAATCATGTTCTATTAATTTAATGTGATTTTATTTATGTTTAAATATATCTCTTAATATGTGGCTGCACCCATTTCTTGGCCCTGGCCCTGGCCCTGGCCCTGTCTACTTTTGGGGATGTAGAGTTCAGCAGGCTACTCAAAGGCCAAGTACAACTCTTGGCTTGAAAAAATTACACATCTGTAGCTGAAATAAAACCTAGCTCCTTCTCCTTTGATTTCATTGGGAACAGTGGGTTTGCTCAGCATCAGCAGCAAAAGTTTCCATTCTTGTTGAAAGAACAAAAATGGAGCAAAGAGTGATATTTTTTGGTAGCTAAAGTTTGCCCTGACTCATTCATGTTGCAGAAAACCTGGTCTACTGTTATGTCTGGAGCAGATCTACAAGGTGAATAATTCATGCTATGGAAGTTAATTGCTTTACAGTTCTTTCTGTAAAAGCTGTTAGTGTGAGTAGAATTAGATATTTAGGGATACTGAAGTATCTGTATAGGTCTGTGTACTTTACAGAATAGTGAAGGAGCAATAGGCAAGTGTGTCAGATGGATATTTCTTCTTGCTATTGGCCAGCCCACAGGAAATATATACATAAATTAGAATTTTAGGTTATTCCTGATCATGGGCACAGTTGTATTCTAATTTTAGACAAAGCGTACAGCATAGCAGCAACCCTGAGATTTATCTGACAGAATGCTAAAGAGAGACGGTGTAATTTGATGAGAAATTGATTGGATTTTTGTACCTGCTGACATTTGGCAGAAAGCTTGCTCCCATTGCATTTCATCTCATGCAACTGCACTGTATGTTTTATGAAAATATTTATACCTGTTAAGTAAATAATGTCTTATTTGCTATCATCAAGAGTAAAGGAACAAGCAGTCAAGAAATAGGCCACAGACTAGCACTTAATAAAGCAGCCACGAAGGCCTTGGGAAAGATATTCTGATGCCCTGAAGTATTTATGCCTACAAAGATCAGAACAGTGCAAGCAATGGTTTTCCCTATGATACACTAACTTGATGGCACTTACTCAATCCTAATAAATCTTTATTTGCTTTTCTCAATCGCTGCCTCATATCTTAGCTGATACTTTAAACTGTTTCTTGCATGTCTCATTTTCCATTGTTGGAGTTCTCTGAGCTTGACTGTGATACTACCCTTTTAGATAACACTATCAGTGCAGGAGTTTGGAAGAATGGAACTCACTGGATGCCAGGGGTTATATATCCTTCTGTCCTGCCTGCTTTGAATGTGCTTGGATGGGATAGACCTAAGGATGGATGTGGTTGTGAAAGTGATTGATGGTAAATTATTTTCAGTATTTGACTGATAAGGTAGTGATGCTGTCTTATCTGTGTTTGTCTGCAACCCAATCAATCAATTTATTATGGTCATAGGCCAGTGCACGCAGACGGCTCTGGGAATATTTCATTTATTATCTATATATTTTCTTAGTAGATAATAAATGAAATAAAATTTAAGATAAAGTTAAAATACATTTATAAAACAACCTAACTAGCATCTATGGGTGAGGTCTAGGATGCAATCTATATTTAAATTGTAAAGTAGACGCTAAAATTATATAAATTATAATAACATCTAAAATTACAAAAAAGTGATAATATCTAAAATTTAAATGAATTTCAGTTACATAGAATGTGTTTGGCTAATGGAAAATTGGCCCTTCAGGGTCTGGCGGATCTTCTGAGTTGTGCACAAAACCTATCCGCTGATGCTGTAATAGATGACAGTTTGTCTATGAGCAGCATTTGGGCATAGGCTGAGTCTGGGCAACCAGGATATCTACTAATTAGAGGTAGGGTGAATCTGGTTTGAATGTTTCTGTAAAAGGAGCAACTAAGAAGAACGTGTTCTGCAGTTTCTACCTCTCTGGAATCACAAGGCCAGAGCCTTTCAGCTAATGGTACTTTTTTATATTTGCCATCCAATGCTGCATAGGGGAAAGCGTGACATCAGGTAAGAGAGAAAGTTTTCCGATGGCTGGGTGTTTCTAGCTGTGTAAGGTAGCGGGCAGCAATGACAATATATCTTTGGTGTACTGGGAACTAGAAGGCTGGGGCCTTCCCTAGATCTGCTTGCTGCTCTGAATCCTTTATCCTTTCCTTCAAGGTTTGTTTCGGCTGATTGTATTTCATTTTAAGAACCAAAGAGGGAGAGTAGCCTAGATTTAAAAGCTTAGGTTCAACAGCTTTGATCCATGTGAACTGAAAATAGTCTGGTTTCTCTTCAGATCGTACAACTCTTTCACCTTGTCTGCAACCCAAAACCCGGCTGGGAAAGCTCGCATGTCAACCCTAAGCAATGCATCTTCAGCACTATTACTATTTTCATGTTATACTATTTCTCCTATGGAATTGAGAGGTGGAAAAACATGACTTTGGAAATCTAGTTCAGATGACATATCCGGTTTCTCTTATTCCTTCTTAAGCTGCAAGATATATTTGTGTAGTGTCAAAAGAGTATTGGTCTTGACTGCAGCACCATGGTCAAAAGACTTTGCTTTTTCCTGAAGTTTTACTTTATTATCTGTTATGAGGATTTTTGTATAACACCAGTGACCATGATCACTGCAACTTTCAGGTTAATGTTGAAACATCCCTGAGGAGCACAAAGCTGGTGTTTTGATTGCCGTCTTATACCTTATTTTATACCTTGAGTTATTACAGTTTCTTTTCCTACTATTTCCATTAAACCCAATGGCCTGACCTCCAGACAGATTAATTAAAGCTCTATAGCTCAGATACCAAACACTTAATTTTTATTATGGTAACTTGTGAGGGGGGAAGACTCTTATTGTTCTATTAATTTCCCCCTGTTTTTATATCTCCCCAAAAAGGATCAAGAGAGGATCCTTTCTGGGGTGGGGGGGGGATCAAAAGAATCTTTCCACCATGACTTCTAGTTAAGATGAAATAGCACCGCTATGGTACACCTCTCTGTGTATATGTTTTACTTCCTAGTACAGAATTTTTATGAGAAGTAGGATATAATGTAATAATAGGTTTGGAATATTTCTTAAAATGATGGTTAATGAGTCTGTTTTCTAATACTTGCTTTCTAATTGTAACTTATTTTTCTGTTCCAAACTGATCAGAAGTCTTCATGAATATCCTCTACTTTTATGCTGCCCCAGCCATTAACAGTGTTTTTGGCTTTGCCACTATGTTCCACAGATAATAAAGCATGGGATTCATGTGATGACCCTATATACTTTTCATAGCCAAGATGAAATGATTCAGAATCGGTAATATAAAAATAGCCAACAGCTAAATAATTCAATGTTCGTGAATAGGGTGGATAACAATACATGTCTGGCATGGAGTTGTGATCAAAAATGGCATCCCCGTGCTGCATTTTCTTCCATTAGCATGTAAGATCGCTGATGTAGCAATGCACCAGCCTTGAAGGCAATATCCCAGTGCAATAGAACTGATCAGATTTCTGCTACACAGGTCAAAGAGAGGGTCATTGACCTATGCAGACCTCAGAAGGTCAGGTGCTTAATATAGGGAATAGGAAAAATAATTCTGGGAATAAGCAAGATGGGGTAAACTATATATTCACTGATCTACAGCTTTCCAGGACATGCTGGGAAAAAAATTAGATCAGCTAGTAAACAGACTAATTTCTCTCCTACTTTTTGAAATAGGAGAGATTTTTAAAAAGGAAAAAAGAAAGAGATTTTAAAAGAAAATGCTGCTTGAGAGATAGATGTAGAGATATCAAGTCTCTTCACATGGGCATCATGCTTGCTTGTACTATAGCAACATCACAATGTGCCTTTGCTTTCCTGTCCCATATTGCTGGCCAGATGTTGAAGAAAATACAGGGTAGTGGTTACCAGGCATGAATTAGGAATGAGTCACCCTCCGGGGGAGATGGGCAGCATACAAATGTAACTAATTAAATTGCCCTACACTTTAATAAGAGAGAGGGTGCATTAAACATTTTTTTCCCTTCAAAAAATACTTTTATATGACAATTTTATGTTCTTCTCTCATTTTCCTCATTCTTTCCTTTAGAATTATTCAATTTTTTTCTACAGTTTTATTCACTTTCTAAAGGAATGCTCTGTTTTGCTTCTTTCATTTTCATAAACCAAAATATGAACTCCTTATATTCTAGTTTAGCACAGATTTATAGATACTTTTAATCCCATACAAAAATCAATCAGAGGTGTCAAAAAGCTTTATAACACTGAATAATATGCTGCCTTTCCTTTTGTTTGGGATGTTGTGAGTTTTCATCTGAGGCATCTCAACTTTGTTTTGCAGTGTCTCAGCTCACTATAATTAGCATAAATTAAATTACCAGGAAGATTCTTATTATGTACTTCATGGATTTGATGAGCATTTCAAGCTCCAGTTCACAACATTTAAGCTCCTTTTTTCCCACTCCCAATATTTCATTGTCAGATATTTACATGTCCTTCTGATTTGGGATTTCTGAAGAAAATGTGTGAAAATAAACAGTTGAGATCACTTGTAGGGAAGTTGCAGAAATGACAGGTCATCTCATACAGTCTAAGGAAGTATGTTCTACTATGGCTTTAGAAGGGCATTAGTCTTTTCAACTATTATTTGAGTGTTACAAGGGGAGATGAGATGACAGTATGACGGGTTTTGTAAAAAGCTCCGGCTTTCACAATTGGTAGGTTTTCAGTTAAACAATGAAAATGAAGATTGAAATGTGATGTACATAAACGATTACCTCAACTACGTAATTGCAGCATAGATGAAGGAGTCATCAATGCAATTTCCATTTGTCCCCAAGACACTTTTAAATACTGAATCACTCTGGCCATATCATAACATATTTGCTGCTTATTAAAACTCATTCTTGTTACCTATTTACTCTTCTTTCACATGGTTGAGACTGAAGTCTGGTTTAAGGATGGCTGAAAGAATAAATCTGCATTTGGAAATTCCTATATGAAAGATACAATTCAAAACTTACCAGGCTGACAGATTTTGCATCCAACCTGAAACGTGGACTGTGAAGCAGTCAACCTCTTACCTCTAAATCTCATCAGTGGATATCAAGAAACATAGCTGTCCTCTTTAATGCCATGGTCCAGTGTTTAACTGTGTAGCCCTGCTCCTATTTGGGTGCACAGAAGCAGTAAGAAGGGGAAGTATGAACTTGTTAATTCATTTGGGCTTCTTTTTATTGGCTAAAGTTTTGTCTAATGGGAAGCAACTTAGCCATAGAATTCAATTCTGGAACATTGTTGAATGACAAAACGTGGTTGCATTTGAAATCAAAATCATGATTATGTTTCCAGCCGTATGCATCATCCTCACCATCATCAAGTGCAGTCTGTGATAAGTAACAGGGCTTCCAGATCTTAGACCATGGCTTATGAGATACACAAGCATTGCAGTAGTATGAATGGTTGCAGTTCCTTAGAAGAGAAGAAGAATGCTCACTTAACTCCTGTAAAGATAAGGCACGGATACTTACTTTTCACCTTGGCTGAAGTGTTTTTCTGATCACAGAGAGCTTACTGGTAATCAACAGCAACAGCAGGAAAGGGAAAAAGCAAAAACAACAAAACCAATAGCTATACCATTCATTTTCAAAGTCATTTCTGCAAAGTTGGGAGAAGAGAGGAAAAAGTGGTTCTCCTTGGACCTTGTTCCTCCCTCTGAGAAACAATAAATGATCTCTGAATAACTTCCTCAGTAATCTGGTGAATGCAAACCTCAGGCTGCATTTGAAGGTTTGCATTCTAACACATCAATTAGAAATCACACACTAATGGCTAATTATTTACTTATTTAAACTTGGCTAAACACAAAATCTACTCAGTAATGGAATTTAAAAAACCATGTCAGCTGGATTCATATATTAATAAATGTGCAATAAGCACAATAGCAATTTCGGGTCATGCCTCTTGTCTATAGCTCATTATCTTTTCTCTCATCATGTTCATACTTTTAAAAAGAGACTTGAGCCCTCCATGATAATAATCAAGCAGAGCCTGAAAGGAGACTATGCAAATTGTGATTAGGAGTTTGATAAGTGTGGCAAGTTACGTTAAACAACAGAAGAGGATAAAAGTAGAGGATTAAAAAAAAAATTAGAGACTAAACACAAAGAAACTAGAAATGATCCACGTTTAGCTACTTAATTTTTTAAATAGTAATTTTATTAAAAATTACGCTTACAACGATAACAACTGATACAAACTAAAAAAAATAAATGAATAAGAAGAAAAAAATAGAAGGTGCAGAAAAAAAAAGAAAATAGAAAGGAAATAGAAAAGAAAGAAAAATAGGAATATAGTAAAGAAAAAGGAAAGAAATATATAAAGAAATGAATTCCCCCTTCATCACACCAAGTATAAACAATTTTAGTAACTTATCACCTTCTCTTAAAATACAACAAATGATCTTTTCTTCCTATCATATCCCATCTCTTATCTATAAACAAATCCTTAAAACCTCGTCATTTCAGTCTTGATCAGCAAAAGTTCATTAAGGATAACATATCTATTTTAACTTTGATCAAATAAACCAACTTTATATTCTTTTTTTTACTTTTAACAATCTTAGCCTTTAGTCCCTTCAAATAATGTCCTAAAACATTATTTCTTCTCATTTTTTCCTTTGTCCCTTCTTACAAAATTCTTCAAAGCTTTAACAATCCTCTTGTAAATCCAGTATAGGGAAATTATCCAGGTCACTCTCTTGGTTTGTTATTTGTATATTTCTTTTAATTATTAAGACATCAGCTGGTTTCTTTTGTATGACCAGTGTAGCATTTCTTTTCATATCATTCTTATAGCCTGTCATTTTTAAATCCACTTTCAGAGCAATCCCTGTCTGGTAAAACATGTTCCTCTTCCATAACATCTTTTAAACAAAGTCTATCTATAAAAGCAGATACTCTTAAAATTAACTTCTGGGTCCATTGTTCAAAAATATTCTTCAGTATGTCCAGTGTTAAAATATTTTGCTTCATTCTGTATTAGTAAGTCAAATGTAAGTGTTCTCCTTTAACTGTAATCTTAAGTTCCTTCTAGTTCCCTCTAGTGTCCAACCTTCAAAGTCCCATCCTATCATTTTTTTTTTAATTAAAGAATTCAAAACAAAAACATTTTCCCACAGGAAGGATTCTTATAATTAATTCCAAAATAATATTTTGAATCCATCTGGACCCTTAGTCTGTTTGCAACTTTCCAAAATCAAGTTCTAATCACCCTTTTACTGTTATAATAATAATAATAATAATAATAATTCGTTAAACTTCTATTTAAAACTTCTTTCACTAAGGATTGAAGGAAACTCATTCAATGCTGTAAAACTTATCAATCTAAAGGGTTCCTAATAGCTGAAAAGCAGTTAACAGGCAATTTCTGAAAGTGATTAGAAGAGGAAGTATGCGAACCCAGTGTCCTTTTGAAGGTGGCGACGGTGGTTTAAGCAAGACACATTTAGCCACTTTAAATATAAAATATAAAGAATAATGAAGACATAAACAGGAATTGAACTGAGATAAAATGTAGATATTACAGATTCAGAAATTGCTCTTCTACGTATTTAGCTTCTGATTAGAAAAAAAAATTGGAATCCTACTGCCAGTATAACCAACAAAAATCAAGTCCCCTTGACCAAACAAACAAACAAACAAACAAAAAGCTATATAAATGCATTTACAAAACATGACTCTTCTATTCCTAGATCCAGCATTCCTAATTCCTAAATTCTAAACTCACCAAATTAATAAAGATAAAAGTTATCTTAAACAATTAAGATGAAATTAAGATGAAATATGCAGTATTGCAATACATTTTAAAAATAGTAAAATTCAAAGTATGGGTGGTTTGGGACATGAATATTAAAATGCTTTTAAGAAATCATTTACATGTATCAATTATATATAGTCTTGGTTTGTTCCTAAAAAGGAATATAATGGATTAGGTTATTTTCCAAATTATCAGGGGCAAGGTTGTTCATTCTGACTTATTTGCTTAATCTTATCTTAGAAGAATGACCACACTTATTAGGAAGAATAAGAATATTAAATTCATAATAAAAAACAGATCCTGTAATAAATCAATTGCTGATAATACAATCATTTTTAGAAAATCCAAATACAGGTATATTTTAGTTAGATTCAGGATTAACATTTAACTTTGATAAATTTTCTGTTATATTAATTGACACCAATCCAGTAACAGCTTCAAAAAGTTAGGGAAGGAAGGAAGGAAGGAAGGAAGGAAGGAAGGAAGGAAGGAAGGAAGGAAGGAAGGAAGGAAGGAAGGAAGGAAGGAAGGAAGATCCTACACCTAGAGTGAAAGTGGAATGACTGCAGGAGGGGAAAGTACAAATTCTGTATGAAAGAAAAAAAAAACTATTCAAAGATAGATTAATCTCCCAGTGGAATGAATGGAGAGTGGATGTAAAGAAAAAGGATGTAGTAGTTGCTTGGCAAGAGTGCAAAGAAATATGTTTCAAAAGCGTCTGGAGTTATGTCAATGAGAAGCATGAAAAAGGATATACGGTTGAAAGATGAAGTAAAAGAGGCTGTGGATGCACAAAAAGAGACCTATTTGGGGCAGAAAATGAGAAGGCAAGGAACAGTAAAGTTTAAGGAGGCAGAGGAAATGCAGAGTAATTTTGATATAACAAACAGTTTTGGAAGTTGTTGAAGAGGAGTAAACAACAGAATGAATGGGATGATAAATAAAAATGATGAAAAGAATTAGGGTAAAAGTGAATGCTATGAGCACTAATTTAGAGATTTCTTTGACAAGAAACATGATGAATCAAAGAGTGGAATTCAAACAAATGCTATAATATTAGTGCTCAAAAAGTGGCAAAAAGGAAATAAATTATTATTATTATTATTATTATTATTATTAGTAGTAGTAGTAGTAGTAGTAGTAGTAGTAGTATATTAAACTTGCATGCCACCTGACTCTCAACAACTCAGAGTGGCTCACACAATCAAAGAAAAAAATTACAATAAAATCAATAAAACAGAAGAAATAAAGATAAAAGATGGCAAGCGCAGTGGAGTGAGGGAGGTGTAGATGATGTAACTGAACATAAGTTAAAATATGGATATGGGTTGCTTATAGAGATGCTGTGTGCCTTGTTTAATATGTGTGTGAAAATGGCACCTGTATCTGCTGATTGGAAAAATGCCATTACTGTTCCTATTCAGGTAGCAAGTATGAATGCAAAAATTACAGGGGGGTTAGTTTGCTAGGTGAACCTAGGAAGGTGTTTGTCAGAATTTGAATTCTGAAAGGGGACAAGGAATGATAATGGGCAAAATTTGGGAAACAGTGTCGCTTTATGCTAGACAGGGTTGAAAAGACCTGACAGCTCTTCACTGAGATATATTTATTAGCTCCATTAACAGTACTTTTCCATTTGCCTGTACATATGTCATTCTGAACAGAAATACTGGATATGGATATTTTAAATGTTTGTATTTCTTTTTAAGATAGCACAGAAAATAATTAAGCCTATGCAAGGTGGTTGCGTCACCTTACTGAACAGGACATTTCATACCATAGAGGCAACAAGATTCTCCTTACTGAGTAAGGGGATGACATAATTCTTCTTAACATAAACTTTACGCCAGTTTGACATCTTGTGTGCAGGAAAGGCATCTGTGCCTGTGTTGTACATGTGCAAAAGCCTCTTCCACTGGCAAAGGAGGGCTGCAAAATGTGTAACTCAAACCCCCAAAATGTTACTTTTAGAAGTAGGGGATACTTGATTTGTGAAGCAGCTTTGAAGAGGCCCTTTGTATCCTGCTGATTCTTTGCACAGCACTAATATACAGTAAGTTGATGTGCATAATGTACTACCTATTTTTTTATTTTCCCTTTTTATATTTGTTTATTGCATTTTTAGGGTTTATCCTTTGATTTTGCAAAAAAGAATAAAGAAAAAGTCTTGTGGCTAGGTCTTTCAAGCAGGAGAATTCACATGCTGTTGGGAGAGATCTTTGTATTTGAAGGACTGTACATCATCTTTGGATAGTTGCCCAACCTTAATTAGACTTTAATTTATCCATTATTCTTTAGAGCTGTCAACTAGACAGATGTTTTCAACAGCTGGATTTGCAACCTTTCTCCATGGGTAAAACATAGCTAGTTGTCTGGAAATACAATGTATGGGTTACCAAAAACGGCTCTTGGGGATTTCACCTGCCTAGGAAATAAAAATGATAAGCTATTTCTGTCACATATATTTGACTAAGATTTTTTTGCAAACACATCCCTGATAACCTTAGTTCTGCTGCCTTTGTCGACTCCTCTGCCTACAAAAGCTAATGACTCAGTGGGATGTGTTTGCCTTTTTGTCCATAAATAAACTCCCTTTCTCCTTTGCCTTCTTTGGGAAAGGCTGGAGTGTCTCCATCCACCAAGTGAACAGTAAAATTTCGCTTCCATTTTGTAAGCCACTTGAAGTTGGAGCTGGAGTGCCAAGCTGTGATGACAAGGCAAGAGCTAGATTTGCGAAGCTGCTGTTGCGTCCGTGAACACTATTGAGAATCTCCACCATAAATATATCAAGCAACTTACAGGAATGATGGGTCCATCCTTCTGTGCGTGTGTTTTATGGGGACTGATGCAGGGTTTGCCATTATCATTTTCTGCACGTGTTGGTTATCTTAGCATTGCAGATGAGAAGCTACGGGGTCAGCTATTGCCAAGGAACTGATGCTGCATGCAATTAAAAAGAAAAAAATCTGGGAGGAAAAAAAGGAAGATAAGGAAGCAAGATATAAGCATAAAGGATTGAAAATGAGATTTGATGATGCCTTGTCATGCAATCAGATCCTATGAGTTGAATGGGAAAGAGAATAAGAATGGAAGGCAAAAAAAAAACAGAATATCATACTGCCATTATTTACAATGATTTCTGGTAGCCTTTGTACAAAGAAGAAACGAGAGCTGTTGGGAGATGGGGCAGGTAGACATTTCCCATTTCTAGCACTCAGTTATTGTTGACAGGTTCAAAATGTAACCTAATATTTTACTAAAATGTTATATTTTACAAAATAAACGTTTAGTGTTTCAGGAAAGCCCAACTTTCCAAGCATGATTGCAAAGCTCCTTCCAGAAAGGAGTTTTGCATTGATTGCCTTCCTTTTGCTTCCTGCTAAGGTTAAAAAGAGGTCACCAGGATGGTTCATTCAAGGCACAAACGGTGATTATTAGATGCATCTACCACAGCCTTCCAAGTGTGTATCAAGCACAAGTTTGCCATTCTATAATCTGAGTCATACATAATACAGATAGTTTGCACTGGCATATAAATATTAATTCTTGGTTCAGAAAATTCAGGGGTTAGCCAGACACAAACAGGGGTGTTCTCAGTGGGTGAGGTGGGGTGTCAGGTTGGTGGTTTTGTATGGTTATAGCCACCATGAAGAATTGGGTTGTTGACTTTCTTTTTCTTTCTCTCCTTCTCTCCTTCTTCCCTCCCTCCCTCCCTCCCTCCCTCCCTCCCTCCCTCCCTCCCTCCCTCCCTGTTTCTTCCTTTCTTCCCTTCTTTCTTTTTCAATTTTTCAATTAACAAACTGTTAGGACTATTCATCTTACTTTGGTGGATAAATAGAATGATGATAAAATAATTAAGATTTTGTTTATTTTGATTCACTAGATTTATCTCTTTTAGAGAGCGCAGCCTAAAATTACTTACGAAGCAGTCAGTAAATTAATATCAGACTCCAAGCTATTCACATAACAAGCAAGAATATTATGACTGAAATCATAGTCAGTGAAATTGAATTTGAGTAGTATGTACAGGATAACGGTTTAAAAAAGCTGAAATGAAGCAGCAATTAAATAATTATTGTAATGTTATGGCATATAATCCAAAATTATACTTTCCTCCCCCTTTTTTAAAAAGTTGGGGGTTTGTTCTAAAAGCCATCAGAAGTTGTTCCATTCATTGCACATTCTTTTTATATTTCTATTTCTGGCCATGAAGTGACATGGCACCAGAAAAACCCAGACTGAAACATACCTATCTATGGCATTTAACAGATTTAGTTTAAAGGCCATGGTTTTTGAGGGCCAAACTGGACAACTATAGAAGGAACCCTGGGAGCTCTCTGTTCACACTCGGAGAACCTGAGCATATATGGAGGGATTAATTTCACCAGAACTGTAGCACAGACAAAAAAAGTGAACCATTCCCTTTTCTGTACACCCTGGTCACAATTCTGTTGATTCACTTTGCAGGGAACAAAAAGGTAAGAGAGACAAGGCATCTGATTTTGTCTGGTATTATTCTGGAGTAAAAGCCAAAGAAGTAATTTAGCATGCTTGTGCCTTTCTCAAAATAAATATTTAAATCTCAGCCTTCCTGTTTTAAGTTTATGCTGGTTAAGCTATATTTGTGGAGCAGATGTTTGGTTTTCTACTAATTTCCAGGTGGGGAAAGAAATTTCCCTGATATTTTTAAGGAAGAGGAGCTTTAATTAACCTTTAATTAACCTTTTAAATCATACAAGGATATTCTACTTTGTTTCATGCTTTTTAAAACACAGACATGCGCGCGCACACACAATGTGCTTCAGACTCTAAGTGCACCATTTCTTTCACTGCAGCAGCAGTATGATTCCAAGGAAAAGCAGAACGGCATTAATCTGATACGTTGCACAGATACACACAGACAGACAGGCTCAACTTTGACTCAACTCAAACAGGATTTTTGTGGACCCCAGCATGTGGAGCAACATGGGTGAGGTGAAAAATAAAAGAGTTATTGACTCATGCATACGTACCTACAGTTTGTATAGGTATTCGTCTTTGCAAGAAAATAATTAGGAGCAGGACTCCTGGAGGGGCTTTCTGAAGCTCCTGCCCCATGTCTTGCTCAGAGGAAATGCTATTCCTCAGAAGAAGGCATTGTGGGAAACATGGCCAGCAGTATGCCCGTGTCATCTTTGTTGCTGGACCACAATGGTAGCAAATAACAATTTACAAATGTTTGCAGCCAGCACAGCAAAGCAGTGGTGGAATGCCCACTAAGATCACCTTGCCCACAATAGCTCACTCCAAAAGTGGACCCTGCCCTTCCTTGGCACTGGAAACATAATGGTTCTGGCAAACTGAACATTGTCAATAAATTGCACATGAAGCAGCAAAAAGGTAGGCCTGGGAAGAAGGAAAAGGATTTGCCTTTCCATCTTCTCAACTCAGATTTTTGTACCGGCCTTGTTCACTTCCAGGATATCCAAGGATGCATTGCCAGGAGACTTCAGACCACTGTGGATGCACTGCCATGTAATATGAACTAATCTGATGTCATTCCCAAGGCATTCTAGGAAGTACACATGGAAGGCTATAATGGGAAGAATCACTATTGTAGGAAGCATACTGGGGTCTTTCGTTTGTCTGTCTGTCTGTCTGTCCGTCCATCCATCCATCCATCCATCCATCCATCCATCCATCCATCCATCCATCCATCCATCTATCTATCTATCTATCTATCTATCTATCTATCTATCTATCTATCTATCTATCTTATTTATTTCTAGCACAGAACCCTTGGCAACTCTGTAGGGTTGGTTAAGATAACTGACAATTCCTTCCCTCTTGAAACTTGGGAGATCTACCCATAATGATTATTTTTAGAGAAAGGGTCATTTTCCTTTCCTTCTCCAAAGAGTTTTTAGAAATATGAAACTGAGAGACTTGGCTGAATTCTTGGAATTTGAGCTAACTCTTAGAGGGTTCTTCCATTAAAAAAATACTGCTAGATAAAGGAATTAAGCATGTGGCTCCTAATTATTTGTAATGCTAGTGTTTTAAAGTGAAAAATATAATTAAAGAAGGAACTTCATCATATTTACTCTTAAATTATTCTTAGTAAAGCACATCCAATTTGCCCATCCTTATCAAGCTGCTGATCTATTGTTTGAATGCAAAAAATACCATTAGTGAAAAAGGAATGTAAATAGTAGCAACTTCCTGATACTGGATTGCATCCAACGGTGTCCATCTGAAAGGCAGAATTCCTAGAACATCTGCACCTTTTGTTGGCTTCCAGGATTCTGAACTAGATTAGTGGGAGAAGACAGTGAAGCCCTGTTGTGTGAACTGAACCAATGTGTAGCAATGAAAAAGGTCTGAGTCAGAGATGGGAAACCAGTTGCTGAACTCCCACGCACCACATTCCCATCAAACATGGCCAATTGTGAGGGATGTTGGGAGTTGTGGCTCAGCAACATCTAGAGGGCTTCTGGTTGCCCACTGGGACCTAATATGAGTCATAAAGGTACAGTGTATACCATTAATGATCCCACTAACAATTGGAACTTGAACAGTCTAAACTTTAAGGTATCTGTAACCTTAAATACAATTCTGGCAATTTTTTTTTAAATTATACTTTTAAATAAGTATGAAATAAATTAGCCATTCACAACTTGGCAGAACTCAGTCAGCAAGGAAAAATTATCAGCTAAGCCATGAAAAAAAGGAAACCAAGTAATTAAAAATTAAAATTAGTATGTTTGAATGCCAAACAAAACAGGGATATGAGAATGCAGTGAATGTAAAAATAAATGCTTTTCTTTGCCAGTCTTTGAAAAGAACATCAGTATAGAAGGATGCTGGTAGATCATCTACAAAGCTTCACATTTAATTTGAAGCTACTTAATATTGGAGATGAATAGCTAAAATTCAAAGACACTCATAAAAAACACAGATTATGAGAGCGATGGACTTTAAACAGCCTTTTTTTGATACTCAGATTTTTAGAAAACTTACTGCCTTTGTATTTTTTTTTTAAATAGGAACCTAGTAATTAGAAAATTAAGGCTATCCAATGCTCAGCACATTGATTTGCCAAAGTTTTGCTTAACCATGGTAAGTTATATTAAACATGATATCAAATTAGGGCTACCATGCTAACCCTTAAGAGACATGACTAGAGAAATTTTCTTCAAGGCAAATGATTTTTTTTTTAAATGCCATTGTTTATTGAGCAGGAGATATAAAAAACAAGCCTGAAAAAAAATTAAAACTTAAAAGAAATTAAAAGTTTTGAAAATGGTTTTAAGAATTGTAAAGACGATGTTCATATTTTGTGCTGTTACTTTTTACACCTGTTTATATTGTGCAAAATCTATTTCATGCCATTTTGAAAATGTCACTGCAATTCATTTTAGTCTACAGATAGTCCTCACCTAGCAACCACAATTGGGACTGGCAACTCCATTGCTAAGCAACATGGTCGCTAAGCAGAAAATCACATGACCATGACTTAACAATTTTACTTCCGGCGTCCATACTGTACAGTATTAACTCTGCCTGTTGCAAACAAAAATGCACCAGTTGTGAAGCATGTGAATGATTATCATGTGACTGTGTGACACTGTGATGGTTGTAAATGCGAGGATTGGTTGCAAAGTTATTTTTTTTATCACTGTCATACCTTTGAATGGTCGCTGCACAAGGACCTTGTAAAGGACATTTCACCTTTTTCTCCACCATACACTCAATCTGAAAAGTTCAGTAGATGCACAGGCTCTTGAGAAATGGACAATTCCTTTGTCCCTGGTATTTCCATGTGTTTTACCCCTTCCTCCAGTTTTCAATATTAAATAATCTAAGTAAGCTTAGAAGTTTTTCAGTGACTACAAACTCCACCCCTCTTCCACTCCTCCTCTTCTCCTTCAGAACTGCTCACTTCAGGGAAGCTTCTATGTGCATTCAGCTGAATTTGCATAGTAGGACTGCATAAGGTGGCTTGAGATTGTCTCCATGATATACTTTTTGTCACTGAGGTTCTTTTCATCCCTTTCAGGCTTTGTCTAGCAGTTTCAGTAGCTCTAATTTATTGGTTGCTTCTCCAGTGAGAGATGTTAGTGGTAGACCTCTTGCACATTACTGTGTTTAACAGTACAGGTAGTCCTCATTTTCCAACCACCTTGTTTAGCGACCATTTGCAGTTACAACAGTGATGAAAAAGCAAAAGAAAGCTGAAGTAAGATCGTAAGCCCAGTTGTGGTTTCACTTAGTGACCGCTTTGCTTAACAACTGAGTTGCCGGTCCCAGCTATGGTTGTTGAACAAGGACTACCTGGATTTTGGCCTTTCATCTTTCATCTGTAAGTCTCTTCCATCCCTGTAACTAAGTCAGCCAAATGTTCCGAAAGACCTGCTACCCAGCCAATAACACCGGTGATTAATATGTGCTTCATTAGTGTGCTTATGGTTTTTTAATGTCACACTCTTTGGGCCCTTTCACTGGTAGAAGAAACTATTTAAGAAAATGTTATCAAATCCTGGAGAAATAATCCATCACCATGCCTGCATACAATACAACACAATGCCCCTCAATCAATAAACTGTGATAGAATTGGTGCTCCTAGTCAATTTCCTTCTTCTACATAGGCTCATACACAATAACAGTGGCTGCCCTTGTCCAGAGAAGTGATTTGACTCATATCCATAGGCATTTCTTTCTTGCTAATACTTGCCAGTCACTTATGAGCCAGGCACTGCACAGTGATGTCTAATGGTGGAAGAACAGAAATCAAATAATCAAAGCAATTAACTTACACATCCTTAGAAGAGAAAACAGGGGGAAGTGGGGATCTACTCTCTATATTACAGACACATCCCTCTCTCTTTCTTTCCCTTCCCTCCCATTTTGTTGATGATGGCTCAAGAAAGATGGTTCTTAAAATTAATCAAAATTAATTTGTCTGGCTGGCTGTTACTGCTGTTTTAAGGAATGTGTTTTTAAATGTTGTGATGTATCATGCCAATTCAGCTACAGAGAGCTTTCAGAGAGACTGAAAGTTGGAGACAGATTATCCCTTCCCCACTAAGACAAGAAAATAAGTATTGCCCATGGATATGAATTGCCTTTTTCCTATCCCATAGCAGCCTTTAGATGAGAAAATTACATCAAAGCCTTTTTATTTGCCAACAGAAAGTGGGACATAGACAATAATGTCATTATACCTTGGAGTCTGTTAAAAACTGTGGCCTATTTCCAGCCTAAATAGATCTTTAGGAAAAGTGAGCCATTCCTGAGCCAGTTCAACCTGCTTTGCCTTTCCATATTTAACCTCACTATTACATACAGCAGCATCTTGCATTAGTAGCTTCTATAATGCAGAGATATTGACAACTACAGAAAAAGCAAGTAACTTTTCCATTCTTAAAAGCAATAAATCTTCCTGGATTATGTGCTATAACTTGTCACTAACTGAAGTTATTTAAACATTCAGTTAACAATTTCTTGCCTTGCTGGCTTATATTTTTCCAGTAGTTCAAAACAAGAGGAATTCCTTACAGCACAAAATAATATAAAATAAGGAGTTTTTGCTTTGTGTGAGAAGTGGCTTAAGTCATTTCTGCTTGATGTTTTCACCATATCACAGACAATAGTTATTAAAAGAGGAAAACATAGCACATGATGCTCTAAACTGGTATTCCTGTTTATAGAAATTCAACTTTCACAACTCCATTCTTTTTGGGGCAATTTGGTTTCATTTCATTATATGTTGTGAAAGCTTTTCTACAAAGAGATATAAATGGATTCTATGGTATTAGGCAAGATAATTGCTTGAATTGACATTGAATATATATACCTGTTTTACCTCAAATTGCTTGAGAATGGATATAAGAAATTCAGAACACCATGCATAAGAATACTTATTTGATTGATTGCATGCCATCAAGTAAGTGCCAGCTCTTAGCAACCATATAGATATACTTTTTCCAGAATCATCTGCCTCTAGACTGTTCTTTCAGGTGTACCTATTGCCACTGTAATGGAGCCCATCCACTTTGCTTTCTTCTTCTTCTTCTCTTTCATTGTACCTTTCTCAGCATTATAGACTTCTCAAGGGAGCTGGTATTAGGGTAATTTGAGCCTGGTCATTGGGTCCTTGAATGAGGTCTCTGGATTGATTTGTTTGTTTTCTTGGCTATCCATGATATTCTCAAGAGTCTCCTCCAAGACCAACATTCAAAAGTGTCAATACTCGTTCTGTCCTGCTTCCTCAAAGTCCAACATTTGCTTCCATAGAGTGTCACCATCTACTTGATTCCATAGAAATCATCTACTTGATTCTTGTGTCACCATCTACTTGATTCTAATCTTTGTAGATATAGACACATCACAGCCTTTCCAAGGCCTTCATTGCTATCTTACCATGTGGTAGATTTCAGTGTATTTCTTGACTGCTGGTTCCTCATTCAATATATACTCAGCATACAGTATAGGTTGAATAATTAATTAAGGTTGAATAATAATTAAGGAGACTATACAGCCTTGTCTTACTCCTTTGCTAACCTGGAACCAGTCTGTTTCTCCATGTTCCATTCAAACTATGGCTTCCAGTCCTGTGTATAGGTTTTGTATGAGGGCAATGAGATGTTCTGGATTCCCATTTTCTTAAGGACATTCCATAGCTTGAAGTGGTCAACACAATCAAAGGGCTTTCTATAATTAATGAAGCACATATTAACTTCTTTTTTATATTCTTTGGTTTTCTCATTTAGTGAGCATCAGAATAATATCTTTTGTTCCTCAGCCTTTTCTAAAACCGTCTCAAGCATCTGGTATCTCCTTTTCCATGTAGGGCTCTAATCTGTGTTGGATGATCCTAAGCATTATCTTGCTGACAGGTGAAATTAAGTATATTGTATTATAGTTTGTATTCTCTGTCAAGTCTTCTTTCTCTGATATTGGTATGTAGACTGATTTTTCCCAATCTGTTGGCCACTGGGTTGTTCTTCATATTTCCTGGCAGTTTGTGGTTTTTTTTTAACCAATTTTACCAATTCTTCTTCTGTTGCTTGCCATATTTCTGTAGATATTCCATCAATTCCTGTAACCTTCCAGCTTGATAATGACCAAAATACTAATCTAACTTCATCTTCTAGTACTAAAAGTTCTAGTAAATAAGGAGTTGTAAATAAGGAATATCTTCCAAGGTATCTTGGATGGTGACATCTCTACTATGTAAGGTTTGCCCCGTTCGACAGAGAAACTCCCGTGACACGTGTGGTTCACAAAAGAGGTTTACTCATGCGTAACGTAGCAGTCACAAGCAAAGCCAGGACTGGCTTGGTACATTTACATTACTCCTTTATAGTTGTCTCAATCCCCCCGCGGGCCCCGTTGCTAGGTTACATATTACAAATTAGATTGCAGATTGCCCCCTGTAATCCCCCGCTTCTACTGGAATGGCAGGTTCAGCCCAGTTCTCTTGTTTCTTTGATTGTTGCATGGTCGTTGCCTTCGTTGGGGCTTCTGTCGCGCGCCCAGCCGGGAGCATCCCCTCGCGCGCTGATCTCTTCCTCAATTCCGCGGCTCTCTCGTTTGTCTATAGCGCCCGCGGCCCTCTGGCTTAACACAACGCATCCGCTCCAGATTAGTGAAGTGGCGCCAGGGGGCCCATTCATTAGCTTGCGGTTTTGCATTTCCTCTTTCTGCGCTAGCGCTCGAGCGGTGAAATTGACTAAAGCGCGGCTGGGCAAGTTCCTAGGCGTGCAGTGCCAGCTGAACCTGACATACTGCACAGAATTTCCATATACCCTTTCCATATTTTTGATCTTTTTTATTCAGTTACTATTTCTCCATTGGCATCTTTTAGCATGTCAATTTGACATGGGAACTGCCTACTGAGTTCTGCAGTCTTTTGGCAGATTTTCTTGGATTTTCCCTGTCTGTTGCCATCTTCTATGAAAACAAGGATGTTTATTACTTATTTATGGTCAGTCTTTAAAAGTCTTTACAATGTCTTTGTCTTTACAAATGCTACTTTCATTTTTTGTTTTCTGATTTTTTTAATGAGTGTATTATAACTGAATTAAACACTACATTTACTGTCCCAGTCTGTAATTTAAGTCAAAAAATACAGACAAAAACAATTTTTGTAATATTTGGAAATAATTGAGAAAAAGAGGAAAAAATAGTCTCTCCCTCTCTTTCTTTCTATCATCTATCTCAGTCAGTCCTCTGGTAATGTTTGTTCAGGAATCTAAATTAAAAAATTCAAATTGGTAGGTGTACTTGCTGACTCCCCTGAGGCCAGCGGGGATGATCTGGTGTACCTGAACTTGGGTTAGCAGATTAGATATGGAGAAGGACTCATCCAAAGGGCTTAGAATAGTTTACAGGGCTGTACATGCTTCAAAATTGTTGAGGAGACATGTTTTGAATCTTACAGCAGCAGAATAGATTCCTCTAGTCATTGAAGAGCATGCATCTTTTTTCAGGTTCATGGGAATGCTTTAGAATGCTTCTATACACTACTGTACAGAAACACTACTTTAATGTTTTGATTCATTAAAGCAGCCACAGCTTTTTTCAGAGTCATATGGAAAGAGACGTGGCTGCTTTAATAAAGAGCAAAGAGGTGTGGTACTCATGTGAGGTTTGAAGAACTTCTAAATCAGTTTTGAAGTCTGTAGCTTATTCTTTTATACATTACTATTACGTTTATGTTAAGAACAAGCCAAAGTATTTTGTAATACATTACAAATTAACTAATTTTTTATTATCATATAATTTCTTGCAAAATGCAATTCACTTCATCATATCAATGGATTATAGTCCTGAGGAAGGGATATTTTATGAACGTATGCCTGGGGGGAAGAGAGAAGAGAGGCAGCGAATAGAAATGTATCGTTATAAGAAGAAAAGTAGTGTGACTCAGATTATGACCATAAATAAGTAATAAACATTCTTGTTTTTATAGAAGTTCCTGTATCAAATTACTGCAATAAGAAGAATTGTGTGGAATCAATTATCACAAATCTATTTCTTTCTCGGGAAGATAGATTTTATTTATAAACAGAGACAGGAAAAGAGGAAATAGTGAACAGGAAGCGAGGTGCAGAAGTGCATAAACAGCATTTTGGGGTAACAGAATTGTTGTATATATGAGTCTGTTACAAGCCACAATGACCTCAAAATAATGCCCCACACATTATGAAGTTACTGTGCAAATGTTGCCATGATGGAATTTGTGTCAATAGCTTCACGTTTGAGATAACTACCGGTATGTAAATTGTATCATTTGATCAGTGCAGCAGAATTCATAGGTTATTAGTTACTCCCCTGACCTCCACCCAATGGATGTCAATGTTGTTGCATTGAGTAATAGCTGGTTTGCGTCTTTGTGAGATTCATAAACCAACTCACTCAAGAGGCTCCAGGTGGTTTAAAATGTGGATTGATAAGATTTGGTCTATATGTAATCTATCAGAAATAGTGTTCAATCATGTAACAAATTTCAGTGTAACAGTTTCCTGATCTAATTGGTTTTTGCAATTCTTTTTTTCAAGTGTCACACAATATCTATATATTTTATATACAATATATATTTTATTTCAATGTATTTTATTTCAAGTAATACAGAATATCTTAGGAAGTTAAAACAATTCTTCACTGATTTTTGGATGTTTGTATTTCTGAAGTCAGAACTACAGTATGTCCATTTATTTTTCTGTACATGTTTGGTCCTGTTTGTCCAATGTAAATATGTGGTGGGGCATTCCCAGATATGATGACATATTTGGGAATGGACATAGGACATATCTTCTGAAGCTGTAGCTGACACAAAAGTTATGTGCTCAGCATTGGTGTCTGGTGTACAGGTTTGGTCAGACACTTTGTCTGTGTTATTGTGATATGTCCTATGGGTGTTGGTCAGCCATTGTTTTAGGTTAGGTGCAGTAAATGCCTGTAAACAAGAGAAGAATAATTTTTCAGGGCAGGTTGTACCACTGAGTTGTTTTAGTTGGAAGCTTTATGTGTCAAGAAGTAACATTCTGTTGTTTTCTCTTCTGGGCCTGTGTTATAATAGATTATAAACCCATGTGAGCCCTTGTGCCCTGTTAATCTGTTTTTATTTTAATTTTGTATCGACTGTAGTATGAAAGCACCTGAATTAAATCCCTTTTGTGTGTCCCTATCGACAGGATCAGAACAGGTACGGCTATATTATAGGATTTGATTATATACAATGAAAGCATGTAACTATTTGTAAAAGGCAATTGGTTTCATGTAAGATGGAACTTATATATCCAATTTAGCAGTTTTCTTTCACTTGAGCCTAGACCACAGAAGAAAGAAAATGGTTGTATAAAGTTCACACTATAATTCAAACTTTCAAAGCAGCATTCACTTTAACCATTTCTGCTTGTGTGATCACTTCATACAATTCATACAATCACACAAACACACACACAAATGGAAGCCTCTAAGGTGCTAGAAGACACTGACTATATTGTCTCCATGTCACAGGAACTATTGTTCAGGAACCATCATCAGAAGCTAATGAAGGGTCCAATCTCAAAAGGGAGAATCCAGGATATAGTGATAAGTAATTTTAGCAGGACTGGTTCTTATGTGTGCATGGGCAGAATATACAGTTGAATGTGAGACAGTATTCTCACATTTTTCATTTATAATATTTTTCTAAAGGGATTTTTAAATTAATAGACTTCTTCAAGACAAACATTCTCTCTTTGCCTTTTATAAAAATGGAGGCTAAATGTATTTATTAACTCTGAAAGAAGGGAGCTCATTTTCAAGGGACTTTTTTTACCCTTCTTTACTGAACTCTACAATTTGTAGAAAAGATGCATTTTTTTTTACATAGTACCTGATGCAAATGGACTTGTAATTAGCATTCTGTAATAAGGTGGAGGGGTTTCCTCACTATTTCTCTAATCAAATTGTTGGCTTTATTTTTAAATTTTATTTCTTCTGTCATATTTGCAGTATTCATTCCTAAAATAGGAATAAAGGCTGCAAAGTTATTTTTGGAATAAATGAATTAGAATAAATTTAACAGCCTGATTTCCCTCCCACTTTTTCCCTTGTTGGAATGTCTCCAGATGTAATTTCCAAAGTGGAAATTCTAATTTATCTTAGAAGTGAGGAACTTTTTCCGTGATTTCTTTCCATTTAATTGAGCTTAGCATTTTGTACTTCCCTCTCAAACAAAGTGTTAAATCTTCTGTTCTGAGCTTGGCAATCTTCTGCAAGCATGAAGGTCATTTATTTTAATTAAATGGAACTCTTTTTTTACACTTGCTTGAAAATGAGGATTAGTCTCAACAAGTTTCATTAAATAAACAGAGCAAATTAACATTTATAATACATCTTCATCCCAATCTGAATTGGTCTCATCAAAAGCCTATTAGCTTGCAGGCAGGGAGCTGCCTAGATGAGATACAGTAAAAGATATTCTGGGGATGTGCACAGAACTTTTCATGTGTTGAATAAATGGTGATGAAGAATGCATCCTTCCCTTTCTCTCACCTCCTGAAATCTGGAGTTGAGTCCAAGAAACTTGACAATCATGGAATTATGTAAATAAATTCATCAATGTAAAAAATTATGATTCATGAAAATGATTTCTAAAGCAAAGGCACCGTAAATAAATTGATAGGGACATTCTCAAAAACAAAGGCACTGTTCTGTGATTTAGATATGGTCTTCTCCCTTTTAGTCCTGTCTCTGCCAAATGTAAGGTGGAGAGGACTATCCCCTGCAGATCCTGATGAGCAATTCCAATTGGGGTATTATAATTTAATTTGGATGCTTATTCCCCTTTCACGTTGTGTAAATGAGGGTTTCCTAAATGTTTTGCCATCGCACCTTCCTTTAGTGTAATCTTAATGTACACACCTCCCCTAAAAATCCAAACACTGACATGAACACAAGTGAACAATGAAAACAACACAATGAAACTTTGGGAAAGGTGGATTTATTGTAACAATGTACAACTAGAAGGTTCTTCATACCTCCCCTGGACTCTATCTGCATCTCCCCAAGGGTGCAGTTTGGGAAACCTTGGTCTAAAGTAAAGCATGTGGGAATATATATTGAGCAGTTCTTATATGGCTTGGATAACATCAAAATGGCATTGAATCTAATCTTCTTCTATGGGTTCTGCCTTGGACTTTATACATTTTTATGAGGAAAATGCAGATTCTATAGGGAAGATCCCTGTGACAGCCTTCCCCCACATGGTTGAGTTGCTTAAGTGTACTCCCAGCCAGTTGGGAACTACTCATCAATAAGAGCATTAGAGATAAATGTGCATTAGGTTCCTAAACACACCCTATATTCAGATATAGCTACTTCTATAATAGTGCCGCATTCTTTTTAATGCTTGGCAGTTATGCCAGAAATACTCTGGTCAGCAGAAAGCAAAGCAATTGAGATTTAAATGCAGATGAGCAGACTGGAATGTGGAAAGTACAGCAGGTGTGTGCAGGCAGTGGACCTGACTGGTTTGTTTGCCAGGGGGCAGTAATGGTAGGCAGTGGGGGCAGCTCTTTTTGTACCAACATATTTTCCTCCCATCTGAAGGGGGAGGAAGTAAAGCCCATTGATGTTGCTGAGTCATAAGGTGCTGTTTTTGGAAGAGGAAATGAGATGCTAACTCTGAATCAGGACTTCACTGATTCTGACTTCAGGTGGGAAGCTCAAATTCTGGAGCACTCTTCTATTATGGAATTTTAAAAAATCCTCCACACAGAAAAGCACGTGTCATTTTGTTCTCTCTCTCTCTCTCTCTCTCTATATATATATATACATACATACATACATACATACATACATACATACATACATACAGAGAGAGAGAGAGAGAGAGAGAGAGAGTGTCATGTGAGCCTCTGCAATCACAATCTGCAGGGGTGAAGATCAGTTTTATCAATGTGTACCTTTGAAGGCTTCCAGGTGTTCTTCCCATGCTGAATTATAGCTGAAGTTGTTTTAAACCTGCCTATAGGTTAGTCCAACACATGGAGAATCCACTGTCTACATGCATCAGCATTGCAGAGGGCACCTAGATTAAAACCCTTGTCTGCATCTTGATGTTCATTAAGCCTCCATAAAATTGGCTGGATCTGTCTTTTAATGCACATGGTTACACAGATCTTCATCAGGAGCATGTGGATATTATGCATGTCTAGTTGCTTCTCAAGGTGTTAGAAAATAAATAAAAACAAACAAAAATACCAACAGAAAGAGGTTAGATCAGTTCCTATGTTACTTTACACACAGTTGTTTCAGCATAGAACTGTTCACCCATGGCATGGTTAAACATCAGTCTGATAATGTACCGCAGTTCAGAACATATGGGTTTGCCCTGACTGTATTATTTTTTGCTTTTCCAGCATACACATTCCACTCTGACTGTTGAAGGTGGTAAACTAAAAAAGCAAACACTGATTCAGTTTGCAGCCAAATCAGTGCATGAATGATTTTTCACTTCAGCAGACTCTATTTATGTCTTCTGTTTTGCAACTGATTTTTCACTGTGATCTACTAACAGTATCAGTCCTTGTCAAACTGGCCTTAAGGTACACACCCAGGTCACTTCACACATATTTCCTAGATTGATATCCATGTCACACAGAAAAGACCATGTAGTCCAAATGTATACTACCCTATAATTTGAATTCATACGCCTTGATTGTCCCACACAAAGTGACAGAAACCAGTTATCATGTAGGACTTTCTGCCACACATGGACTTCAAGGAAAAATAGTTGAGTACTGTTTGGCCTATGTGATTTGTGTGAGAAGGAACATACACTGGACATTATGTTGTCCCTTTGTTTTTTGTTTTTTGGTTTTTTTTTGAGTTTTGTTTTCTCCATAGATACCTTTTACAGAGTAATAAATTAATCAACTTAATCTGAGTGAACCTGCTAAACTGTTGAATAATGGTATATCTCTTTTAAAAAAATTAAAGGATATAAGGTAGAATTCACAGAGTTTCAGCAGAATGCCTGTGGTAACAAATGCTTTCCTTCCTTCCTCCCTCCCTCCCTTGCTCTGGCCAATTTTATTTGCATTCTGCAATCCTTTCTCTAAGTGCTGATCTAATTTGTTTCTTGCTCCGATTCCTAGTTGAGGTTTCTTTTATTGCTTTATTGCCATGCTTAATTACCTATGTATAAATGCTTAGAATGCCTAAGACCATCCTGACAAAGTTATGAGTGAGAGTCAGCATCTAAAAGACTACAGCAGAGAAGAATATAATAATAATAGATTGAACTAGTAGAAATCTGCATATGGAGAGAGAGAGAGAGAGAGAGAGAGGTGTATGCGTGTATGTGAAAATCAAGAGCATTTTCACATGATCACTTGTTTGCCTTCCTTTCCAATTGTGGATTTATATATAACATGAATGAACATAGCTGTGGTGAAATGGCGATCTGCTAGGATATGCGGAACATTTTTTATTCAAAAAGTTGCTTGAAATGTCTCAGCTATTCTGGACATGTAGTGAGCTCGAAACAGACCTATTTCAAGCTCAAGCCAGGATTGTTTTTAGCTCAAAATAGTTCTGGGGTGGTTGGAGCAGACCATATCAAACTTGAAAATGTTTTAAACTTCAAGGTTTGGGGCACCCCTAAATCTCAGCCTTACCACAAATGTTGTACTTCATTCATGATCATGCATGAAGACTATATAAAAGAACGGAGAGGCTTGGTATGCATGAGGGAAGCCTGGGTACAGAATTTGACACAAGATAATGAAAGTAGCTGTATATGCATATTACAGTGATAGTAATAGGTGACCTATTGTAGCTTTTATGAGTTAGATGAGATGGCTGACCAGCTAAAGATAGTGAAGACCACTGACAGAAAATATAGAAGAATTATAAGTAGCATAGAAAGGACAGGAAAGGAAAAATAAATATAAGGACTGAGGGGTGCTGACAAGCAATGGCTAAAATTTGCCACTCACTCAAGGCATAAATCAGTGTTGTCCAAACTTGGCCACTTTAAGATGAGTGGACTTCAACTCCCAGAATTCCCCAGCCAGCATGGGAGTTGAAGTCCACTCATCTTAAAGTGGCCGAGTTTGGACAACACTGGCATAAATGATCAGACTCAAATGATCATGTTTTGGACACATTATACAAAGACCCAGCAGAGGGAATATCAGTGATAACACAATCTGTACTGCTCTGTTCAAGTGATTTTAGAATTACTGTGACTTCATATTAGTTTTTACAGCTATCTCATGCCACAATAAATACCTTGTCATGGTTGATTTCCTTTCATGGTAGGGTCTATTGATGCAACCCCGCCAAAATAAGCTGCATTCCAAATCTGAATCGCAGCCTATCTCAATGAAATCAAAAAATATTTAATGAGTTAGATTATGGGAATTTAGTCTGTTAGTAGGTTAAATTAACTGGAAATTTAACTTAAAGTTCTATTGCTAATGAGGCATGCATTTTGGTTGGCAAAATTGCATTTATTTTAATTTTCAAGAGAATAACCATTTTAAATATTCCCTTTCTCTAAGCTGTTATTGATTCATTTGATTAGTAACTAGCAGTCTTACCAACACATACATGGCAAGGAAGAAAAGGTTAGTGTTTTACAGTTTCTAAGAAGTCCCTTGATATTAATCTTCCTGGTTGTGTTTGAAGCAGGTATAAGTGGCTACTCAACAATACCAAAATTGAAATGCAGAGCAAAAGTTGGGTTTCTTTGTGGCTATACCTTCACACTCTTTTTCACTTTTTTCCTGAATTAAACAGTTTATTCTGAGAGAGAGAGAGAGGGAGGGAGGGAGGGAGGGAGGGAGGGAGGGAGATCGATCTGTCAGATCTATAGCCAGTGGGGACATCAGATTATAGCAAACATCTGCGTATCTGTGTTATATTCTCTCCTATGGGACAATTTCTGAATCAATGAGCTGGCTAGTAGAGGAAGACATATAGCTGCTGTAGCTTCATTTTTTTCCCTTGGCAGGGCATCCTTACTGAAATAATTTATCTCCATGATACATAAAGCTATATTTTCTTCTCTCCCCCAATAATGATGTAATTAGCTATGGTGTTCCTTTAAAAAAAAAAAACTTACTGTAAATGCTTTGGCCCTGTCTTTTCATCATCCAACTTATTCCCCCACCCTCCTTAAAAATAAATTAAATCACCCTGCCTCTTTATGGAATTATATGCCCATAATGAAAAAGTTAACTCACATTACAGTAGCTGAGGGATGGAGGAGGAAACTGCATAATGTTTTTTTTTTCCTTCTTTTTATAGACTGCTGGTTGTTTAACCTCACCTAGAACTATGCCTGAGAGTTCTAGCATTTGGCTCCCCATTTATTTTTGAGCATTATCTGAAGATATGCTTCTCATATCCTTTGGAGGTCTAAATGGCAAAGCTCCACCTGATCTACAGGACCATCTCATCCCATGCCACCATATCTGGGCATTTGGATTTGGACTGGAAGTTCTACTTTACATTCAAACAATGGCAGAGGTGTGACTAGTTGTAAAATGGAATAGTTCCTTCCATAAGAGTAGTGAGGCCACAAAAAACTTCATGACTGGTTGATTTGGTTCCTGTCTAATGGTTTTCCACTTGGTTGTTAATCCTGGACAATTTGACCATCTGGCAAAAAACTGTACTCAGTAGCAGTGATTGGCATCACCTGTACTGAATCAACTCTTGAGGGGAGACTAACCAATGGAAATTGTGGCTATGGAGAGATACGGGCGGCTAATAGATCAGATAAATGCCCATGAGGATGCATGCTATGTGTACCAACATGCTAATGTGTATGTTGCTTCCATACAGAGCCAACAATCACACCTGTTTTCTCCTGCAGTAGCTGCCTGCCACATGGTGGAGGAGAATGGTGCAGTTTTGTCATCAGAAGACTCCAGGTTTCTGAAAACTAAATTCATTTCAGATATTTCTGCAACAATTGTTCCCACTGTTGGACTGTGTACAATCCAGGCACAAGTGAACTCCTAACAACCCAATCTTCAACTTCCAGCAGCTTTCTCTGCCTCCCAGTAGGTGGCGAGGTCCAACAGAGCTACACACTCATTCTCTCTCCCAGTGCTATTACTCTCTCTCTCTTTCTCTCTCTCTCTGAATATTCTTTTTAAAAGTCACTTGCACTAAAGGACAAACTATTCACCATAATACTTTTCATATTTTCAACATTTTAAGTTCATTATTTTCCCAGCTAAAAAAGAGACTTTGAATAAAGAAGAATGAGCAACACATTTAGTAATGATGATACTACCTTTGGGCAAAATTGGCTAGGAAAGCAATTTCCTTTCTTTTTCAGTTGCCTGGGAAAGGGAGGCAATGTATTCCTCGCTGCATCTTATAGAATAGCGAATCAGTGGCAGTCATAATTCAGGAACAGAAAACGTTCTTCTCATTAACTTGCAGAGAACAATAAGGCTGCTGGAACAGGGAAAATGTAGCTTGATTTTCCTGAAGTAACATTTGACCTTTCAAGGTTCTATAGAGTAAAAAGCTATATTTGAGAGTGTGCTTACGTGTGAGTGTATTCTCTAGGCAATCAGCTTAATTAGTTTTTAAAAAACTGCAACAAAAATCAAATAGGAAATGCTGGTATCAATCAGTTGGGTTTATTCCTAATTTTCATACATATAGGTTAAAAAAATTTCTATAGAAATGCCTTTTGGCTTTTTTTTTCTTCTCTTTTTGTTAACGAATCTTTCTTTTGCTGATCTGGAAATAAAATATGATATATCTTTGTGGTTTAACGAAGAACATAGATAGATTAAGACCATTGGCCAATCTAGCTAACTCAGCATTTTCTACTGTTGGTTGTGTGTGCGCGGTGTGTCTACCTACTGTTGATTTAACCAGGATTTTCTCAACCCCGTTCCTTGGCTTTTCATAACACACTGAATGATAATGTGACTGGCTAAAATGTGATGTCTGCACTGTACTTTGGTGCATATTATGAAGCCAGGTCTTCCAAGCTGCCAGTCCTTCCTGGACCTGCCAGGGATTAAAATTAATTTTGTATATTATTAAAAATAATGACATGGAAAGAAGAACACGTGCTTTCTGCTCTGAACCTAACTACAGGTAGTCCCCAATGTAACAACGAGTTCCGTTCCCATGGTCTATCCTTAAGTTGAATTTGTATGTAAGGCAGAATAGTATTACATAAGTAGCATTGTGTAATGAACTCGAATCATTGTGGATTTAACTCAAATCCTTGTGTATTTAACACAAATTTTGCTACACTAGGCTCCATTCTTAACTATGGGTCATCTGTAACCCAGGCATTCTTAACCCAGGGACTACCTGTATGAAACATCTTATTTTCATCCAAAAGAATAATCTTCTCCAGGGATTTTTAATGACAATATGAGGAATAAGAGTAGGCTGAGGATGAGTCATACACATTGGCCCTTACTATTTTGGCGCTCAGCCCCTGGTGTCCTTGATTTTGTTTCAGAACAAGTTAGAATAGAGCCTCTGATTAAAGAGATTTCTGAATAGGACATTTAGAGGCCCTTGAACTTGGGCACTGTGTCAATCACTTCCTGAATTTTTTTCCCCTTTTCCTGTTACAATGGCTGTTGGCTCTTTTACTCCTCTCATCTTTTGCCTAAAGTCAAGATGGCAGCAACAGCCATGCAATCAAAGCCCTGCTCCTTTTTCATGCATGTCAGGACATGCATATAAGCAGGCTTTGATCGCATGGTTGTGGCTGCCATTTTGACTTTTTTAACTCCCCCCTCCCCATGGTATGCTGAGAAAGGGTGTTAAGGATAGGGTTTATAATAACCAGAAGGGATGCTGGGAGGAGGCCAAGATGTCTGTAGCTCAGGAGTAGATGTACCACAGTCAGTGGACAGCCACCAGCACCCTAACTGAGATCATAACACAATATTTGGCAGCAAATCTCAGCAATGCCCTTTTGAGTGTAAAATGAGGAACTAAAGGTAGGAAGGGGAGGGCAAAGCACCTGGAAATTGAAATTCTCCCATTTCTGCCTTTAAGAACTCTTTGACATGCTTAAACCACCTGAAAAACAGACTGAAAATGTCAGCCTTTCTCCTTGCAGTTGCCTCTCTGTATCTCTGGACAGCCGCCTACTGCCCAGTTAGGAAGTTATCCCATTCTGGCCTTCATTTTGCTCTCTAACCCCAACATTTCAATGGAAAGGGCTCATCAGATAACTTTTGGTTCAGCATTAAGAACTCTGAGGAGGAAAGACAGTTCTACAAGGAGGGAAAAGACCAGTCAGGGCAGCAATCAAGTGTAACCTGATAGTAACAGTGAAGGAAGCAGGTATACAGGCTGGCTTTCTCCTGACACTTTTCTCTGATTTGTACCCATTAGTCTTGATACAAGAATTATACTTGTACATAGTGAAAGATACCATGATGCAATTCTATGAACAAAGTTTTAGAAAAATTCAGGAACATCCTTGTGCATTTACTGTATGTAAACATTTTCCTCAGCAAGCAGACAAATTCTAATGTATAAATAAAATAAATAGTGGCTCAGTACTGAGAAGGGGACAATACTGGTGGGATAAAGAATCAGGAAGTGGAAGAGCAACCTCTCCCTACATCTGTTTGTCTAAATTATTTATCTCATCTCTCATAATGTATCTCTGTTACCACTGTGGCTACTCTAAAACTGAGATGAATTAAACACTGAGCTGATATGTAGGAGTAAATTCACTACATGGCTGTCTGCACATACTGTGGGTGTAATTTAACAGCAATGCATCAGCACCTTCTAAAATGGCATCTCACTTAGTCAGAAAAAAAAATGGAGGAGATAGGAAGCCAGAGGTCTGGCAAAGTGTGTCAAGGTGCTTTATGGAGCCTGCGAAATCTATAAAACAAAAGAGCCTGATGCCAGAAGAAATGAACTGCCTTGGGCTGCCCTCTTTTCATTCCTGTGATTCAGGGTACCTCTTGTAAAAACATATTAGTGCTAAAATGTGAAAGATGCACAAAGGAGAAGCTGTATTTCCAGAAGACAGCGGCAATGGTTGTTTTTCACTGGTGGATCGAGTCTTTCTGAGGTTAATCCTCTGACTAATGATTAATTGCTCCATCTAATAAACAGATGCCACACAACTAACAATATGGTCATACTCAGGGCTTTCATGTGGAAGCTACTAGTCAGATTGCTCTCTGTAAATGGGAGCTTCCATAATTGCACAGGAAACCATTTGCATGAACTGTCTTCAGAGTAAAATTCTGATGAGGTGCAAGAGAGACAAAGATACCAGAATAGGCACTGACAGTTCCTAGATCGCATTATGTTTTCAACTGGGAATGACACACACATTTTCAAGCCTTGTAGATGAAAAGCAGGGTATTAACTCATTCAGAGGCTTGGCAGGCACAGAAAGTGGAGCAAAATTGCAAAAATGATCCATTGGAGATTTAGTCAGGCAGTCTCCTCCAAGTAACAGGAGTATCTCATATCATATATGTATTTATTTATTAAACAAATTTATATAGCTGCCCATCTACCAAAAGGAACTCTCCCAGATAATTTTTTGAGCATTTATATTGTTAGCTTCTGGGAGTTACATGAGCCACAGACTTGTGTGCATAATCTAAGCATAGAACCGGTTTGGTGTAGTGGTTAAGGCCCCAGGCTAGAAACCAGGAGACTGTGAGTTCTAGTCCCACTTTAAGCATGAAAGCTGGGTGACTTTGGGCCAGTCCCCCTCTCTCAGCCCTCCGAAGGAGGCAATGGCAAATCACTTCTGAAAAACATTGCCAGGAAAAAGGGAGGGACTAGTCCAGGCAGTCACCAGGAGTCAACATTGACTTGAAGACACCAATAAAATAAAAATTTAAGCATAGCTGAAGTGGGTAGTAACATTAAGGAGAGACTTTTTACTATACTAGCATAGCCCTTTCTTTTTCTTTACTGTGGTTTTCTGATTCTGTTATTAGAACACAGCTATTTTTATAACTCTCAAACTTAAGAGAAAATAAGGTGCTTTGATTAATGGAGGAAAGGATTTGGTTGTCCTGTACACTTCCCCAATGGATCTCACAGAAGTAAAGCAAGCCACGGCTGATCTTTGAAATACTTTAGCTCCAAGATACGGTGGGAGAGAAACAATTCACTTTCATGGACAAAAAGAAAATTGTAGCCAGTTCTTGGTGCATGCAGTTTCGGCCAGTTTTGTAGCATCTTTCTCACATTGAGCCGTGAAAGAAGAGCTCATGCAAAACATTCAAAAGGCAGTGATGGGCCGGCAACCTAAAATTGGTCTCCTTGACAACAGCCCACATTACAAATGAGCAAATAATTATTAATGTAGCTCAGCAACTCATCCATTTCTCTGCCACAGTCAAATATTTATATGTAGGAAAAACTGAAGGCTATATTCTGGGGTAAGACCTATTGGAAAAGACATTATGATCTTGTGATGAAAAGCTTATATGGGCACCAGTAAAAGAGTATTTATTTGTTTTCTTCCTATCTCTGTTAGAGAAACATGTTCAAATAGACTAAAATGTTCAAGGCTAATTTAAGCATTACAGCTCCAAAAATAGCATAATGGCCAGTAATTAATGATTAATTTTTAAATGGACTCAGAAAATACAAAGCTGTTTTCTGGCTCTGAGATGGCATCATGATGGCTTCCACGGGAGCATCATTGATGGCAGCATTTTATAAGTTCATTCCTACCTTCAACTATGAAATGCCTAAGTGAGGCTGACCTTCCCAGGGAAGTTGTGGGTGAATCCACAGTTGCAATAGCTTCACAGTACAGTATCCTTTCTGTAGTTTATTTTATTTATTTACCTATATTTGTATGACACTCATTTCCAAAGACTCTGAGTGGCTAACAATAAAAAATAATTTTAAAATCCCTAAAATAAACCCACCCATAAAGTATTTCAAAAAAAATCCCAACAGCATCATAAAGGTCAAAGGAAGACTATATTCCAATGTCTACCAATGCATTCCAACATTCATAAAATGCCTTCCTCCTGGGACTGATGGAAAAGTAGGTCTTAGCTGCTGTCTTGAAACCTAGGATGGAAGAGATACACTGGATCTCCCTATGACGGGAGTTCAAAAATATGGGGGCTGTGGTCAAAAAGGCCTGTTTCATAGGTCCCGTCAGATGGCATTCTCAAATAGAAAAGATCTAAGGGAAGTTAATCCTGCTCAGTTTGATTAGATGGCCAGATGAATATGGGAGAAAGTGTTCCTTCAATAATCAGATCCAGAGCCAAGTGGACACTAAAAGGTGACAATGAGCACTTTAAATTACCCCTCAAAGCAAGTGACAGCCAGTGCAGCTCCTGAAGCAACAGAATCAGTCAAATATAATGGGAAATACCCATCACTGTCTGGGCCACCACACTGTAGACCACCTGTAGCTTCCAAATGTTTTTCAAGAGCATAGATCATGTAACAGAGATCCAAATGGGAGTTGTGGCAGTGTGCTCAGAATGCCAGATTTACCAGCCTAATAATACCAAAAAATTTATTCTATGTAATAAAGGATGTAACCCCAAAGCTGTGTACACATGATCTGTTCAGAGCCACAAGAGATAAAAACAGGTTGTGATGGCCTCCAAGATATATTTATTTATGAACCTTAGCAATCAGGGAGAAAAGTTCTATTTGCTTTAAAAACGGTTGCATAAATGAAATAGAAATGGTCTAATTGGCTTCTGTTCTCAAAACTGAGCCAGGATAGTAAGGAAGTTGGATTTAAAACAGCAGTCTTCTAAATGATGCTGAATAACAATACATTTAACTTATGGAGAGAATACATAAAGCCATTTGAATGTGTGTGGGCAAAAGAAGGATATTTTGAGAAACACATTCAGAATGAACCAGTTCTATATGAGGAAAAGAAAAGAGTCCAGTGTTTAATGAAGCCATATAATCTTTATCAGAGATAGACTAGTAATATATGCTGTGGTAGAGCTCCTGTTTCTACACAAGGTAATCATTCTGCTTAGACTCGTGTTGACAGGAGGGTGTGGGGTGGCTACTGTTTGCCTCTGGGACATGAGGATACCAGACCTGGTTTCCAAAAATCTGAGGGCAGCAAAAAAGATAAAGAAATAGAGCTGCTGCTGTTGTTGCTGTTTTCCAGCCAAGATCTCATAGCCCTAGCCCTAGCCCTAGCCCTAGCCCTAGCCCTAGCCCTAGCCCTAGCCCTAGCCCTAGCCCTAGCCCTAGCCCTAGCCCTAGCCCTAGCCCTATCACCTCAAAGATGTTCCAATATCTTCCAGTAGCTGACTGGAATCACTGCAAGAGACTTCTACTCATATACCTTTTCTAGCTATTGGGAGTATCACAGGAGATCTCAGAAAGGAAAGGAAGCAAAGGAACTCAACCATTTTATTTTCAGAAGTGGGAAGGCCACATTGTGTCACAAAGCAACTTCAGTGGAGTGCTTTGTAGGAACTTTAATTGCAGCAAAGCATTTATTTAAAGCTTTGCATGGGCCTACTTGTTGCCCTCTACCTCATAATCTACAAGAGTTTTCAGGACTCTTAATGAGACTGAGATAGTGCTAGCATCATGAGGAGTTACACCAATGACTTGTTATGTCTTCCAATGAATTGTCTCGGCATCATTGTGCCATAATAACCATACTGAGGATAGACTTTACACCACCACTGTATTGGTAGAGTGATGCTGGATGACACTATAAGTCAGCAATAGGGAAATGGCCATTGTTGTGAAGGGAAGACTTTAACCTATTCTCTCCAGTGATCTCATTTGGGCATTGGCAAGAAAGGGCAAAGATTACAGAAGGTGGCTTTTGAAATGGCTGCTTGATGACATAGCATCAGGCACTACATACTCTTATTTATTTTATTTCTTCCTGTCCTTTTATTCAGATGGGTTTATAGGACTTCCCCATTGTTCATGAGAAGCTGTTCCCTGAGGCTATGGCCCTCCCTTTGGCAAAGTGAGCCCCTTTGGTGATGGTAAG